>NC_057851.1:71490549-71628049 GCF_015237465.2 Chelonia mydas | reverse complement strand
AACATTTTATGCAATATACACCTGACCAAAAATGAGTTATTTGCACTATAAATGCACACTGAATATAAAGGTGCCTGCCTCTGTCTATGTATGTATATCTCCCATTCATCAGAACAATTTCTGAAAATCTTATAACAATTATTAATAGTTATTATTATTTATTTGTATTACCACAGCATCTAGGACCCCATTGTGCTAGGCACTGTACCAAATGATGTTATTACCATAAAAGCCCACCGATATAATTTTCAAAAGTACCTATGTGACTTAAAAGTCTAAATTCCAATTTCAAAAGTGACTTAGGAACTTAGGAGCTGAGGGGGAGATTTTCAAAGGTACAAATGTTTGGTAGGCCGCTAACTCTTTGAAAGTCAGAGGGAAGTAGACACTAATTGCCATTTGTGCCTTTGAATATTTCCCCCGAAGTAGCATTGAAAGTCAAAGAGACTCAGGTTCCTAAGTGTCTAAGGGTACATCTACAGTACAAAATTATTTCGAAATTATTCTATTCGAATTTTTGGAAGCAATTTTATACATTCGGTCTCGTGTGTCCTCACTAAAGCGCATGCATTCGCCGGAGTGTGTCCACAGAACCGAGGCTAGCATCGAATGTCGGAGAGGTGCACTGTGGGTAGCTATCCCACAGTTCGCACAGTCCCCACCACCCATTGGAATTCTGGGTTAAGTTCCCAGTGCATGATGGGACAAAAACATTTTCACCGGTGTTTCTGGGTGTGTGTCATCAGTCGCTCCTCCCTCCATGAAAGCTATGGCAGACAATCGTTTTGCACCTTTTTGGCATGCAGACGCCATACTGCTTTCAGCTGATGGTGCAGTATGGTGCACCGCTTCTCTCCTGGTACTATGAATCCACCTCGCATTTCCTCTCATCTTTCTATGTAATCTCTATAAGTATCTATTCTTTCTATTCCTCATCGACCGCTTCCACTGCCAACTCTGCACAGCCATCGTGAACTGAGCAGCACCTCTTCTGCTAACACTCTGCTCTCCTACATTTCATGCCCTTTTTCCAAAATTACCCACGCAGGCGCCATAGCACGGCAAGCATGGAGCCCGCTCAGATCTCCACTACAGTTTTGACCATTGTAAATACCTTGCGTATTATCCAGCAGTATGTGCAGTACCTGCAAAACTGGGTGAGAAAGCGACGACAGCGTGATTACTATACTGATGAGGACATGGACACAGACGTTCCTAGAAGCATGGCATGTGGCGATTGGGAGATCATGGTGGCGTTGGGCCAGGTTCATGCCGTGGAACGCCGATTCTGGGCCCGGGAAACAAGCACAGACTGGTGGGACCACATAGTGTTGCAGGTATGGGATGATTCCCAGTGGACAAGAAACTTTCATATGCATCGGGCCACTTTCATGGAACTTTGTGACTTGCTGTCCCCTGCCCTGAAGCACAAAGACATCAAAATGAGAGCAGCCCTCACAGTTGAGAAGTGAGTGGCCATAGTCTGGTGGAAGCTTGCAACGCCCGACAGCTACCAGTCAGTCAGAACTCAGTTTCTAGTGGGCAAATCTACTGTGGGGGCTGCTGTGCTGCAACACAATCATTGATCAGCTGCTATCAAGGGTAGTGACTCTGGGAAATGTGCAGACCATTGTGGATGGCTTTAATGCACTGGGGTTCCCTAACTGCGGCAGGGCGATAGATGGAACGCATATCCCTATCTTGGCCCCGGAACACCGGGGCAGCCAGTACGTAAACTGCAAGGGGTACTTTTCCATGGTGCTGCAAGTGCTGGTAGATCACAAGGGACAGTTCACCGACATCAGCGTGGGATGGCCGGGAAAGGTGCAGGACGCTCACATCTTCAGGAACTCTGGTCTTTTGAACAGCTGCAGGAAGGGACTTACTTCCCAGACCAGAAAATTACTGTTGGGGATGTTGAAACGCCTATAGTTATCCTCGGGGACCCAGCCTACCCCTTAATGCCATGGCTCATGAAGCCATACACAGGCACCCTGGACAGTAGTAAGGAGCAGTTCAACTATAGGCTGTGCAAGTGCAGAAAGGTGGTAGAATGTGCTTTTGGATGTTTGAAAGTGCACTGGCGCAGTTTACTGACTCGGTTAGATCTCAGCACAACCAATATTCCAATTGTAATTGGTGCTTGTTGTGTGCTCCACAATACCTGTGAGAATAAGGGGGAGACATCTATGGCGGGGTGGGAGGTTGAGGCAACTCGTCCGGCCAATTTCGCACAGCCAGACAACAGGGCGATTAGAAGAGTGCAGCAAGGTGCGCTGCACGTCAGAGAAGCTTTGAAAGCCAGTTTCATGACTGGCCAGGGTGACAGTTGTGTTTGTTTCTCTTGAAGTTACCCGCCCTCTATATATATGAAAGGAAATAAAGTCACAATTGTTTAAAAACCATTCTTTATTACTTTCTGCACAACACATTGAGAGAAATCAGAAGGTAGACAGGGGGATGTGGGGGGGTATTGGGTTAGGGAGGTGGAGGAGGAGGGAAGGACAAGTCCAGAAACCAAATCAAAATTTTGGATATGCCAGTTTTCTGCTGCTTGTGCAATCCTCTGGGGTTCAATGTGTGGGTCCCCGTAGCCTCCTGCCCCCGTGTTCTTGGGCATCTGGGTGAGGAGGCTATGGAACTTGGGGAGGAAGGAGGACGGTTATACAGGGGCTGCAGCGGCAGTCTGTGGTCTTGCTGCCTTTCCCGCATTAGATCCACCATACAGCACAGCATGTCAGTTTGCTCCCCCATGAACTTGACCATAGCATCCTGCCAGCTCTCATTGCACGCGTCCCTCCTCTCTTCATGGTCATTTAATGCTTGATGGGACTCCACAATTGTTTGCCTCCACACATTCAACTGGGCCCTATCGGTGTGGGAGGACTGCATCAGCTTGGCAAACATGTCGTCCTGAGTTCATTTTTTCCGCCTTCTAATCTGGACCAGCCTCTGGGAGGGAGTAGATAGGGGCCGCATTGAAACATTTGCACCTGTGGGAGGAGAAAAGGGGAGGGTAATATTTTAAAAGATACATTTTAGAGAACAAAGGGGACACTCTTTTTCAGTGAAACAGGCAATTCATAGTACACAGCATATGTTCTTTCTGTACAAGGTCGCATTTTGCCTCTTATACTGAAGTGCCTGCCACTTTAGTGTGAATAAGCCATCACACTCGGCCGGGCAACAGAATTCAACTGGCAGGCAGCCATGGTAAGCCCTAGGGGCACACAGGGTTCTACTTCTTCCACATTCATTTAATGCTTTCAAACTGCCAGGCCCCCTTTCCCAGAGCAAGCAATGCCTGGTGGGTTTGCCATATAAAAGGAGGGCCTGCAGGCTCTCTGGGATGATCGCTTCATACAACACACACACACCCCCGCACCCACCACATAGCTGAGCAGGGATGAGCCCTTTAAACTAAAGGCGAACAGCCTAGCATGGCTGGGTTTCCCCCCACTCCCCACCGCGTGGCTCTGATCAGGCTCTCACTCACCAGAAGTGTCTTCTCCAGGGTCATGGTCTGGGAGCCTGCTTTGGGAGTGCAGGGAGGCTGTTGGCTCCAGCTTTAAGACTTGTTCCTGGCTAGGGGGGAGAACGGATTCCCCACTTGCCACCTGTGCACTGTCCTCCTCCTCTTTGTCCTCCAATAACTCATCCTTCTTGCTCCGTGCAACTCCCCCCTTGCAGGTGTTCATGGACAGTGGTGGAGTAGGGGTGGTGTCGCCCCCCAGAATTGCATGCAGCTCACGGTAGAAGCAGCATGTATGGGGCTGTGACCCAGAGTGCCCATTTGCCTTCCTGGCTTTTTGGTACACTTGCCTCAGCTCCTTGATTTTTTTATGACACTGCTCTGTGTCCCTGGAGTAGCCTTTTTCCGTCATGGCCCTGGTGACTTTAGCATACATAGTTGCGTTTTTTTGGAACGTAGTTCTGCCATAACGTGCGATGAGATCCAGTACCTCCCGTTTGGATCAAGCTGGAGCTCGTCTGCGAATCTGGGACTGTGTGGTCTCTTGTGATGGTGCACTCTGCATGGTCGCCTGTGATGGTGGACTGTGCTGATGGTCACCTGTGCTGATGGTGACCCAACAGGAAATGAAATTCAAAAATTCCCGGGGCTTTTACTGCCTACCTGGCTAGTGCATTAGAGTTGAGAGTGTTGTCCAGAGTGGTCACAAGGGAGCATTCTGGGATAGCTCCTGGAGGACAATAATGTCGAATTGCGTCCACAGTACCTGTAACCCGGAACTGCAATCTCGATTTTAGTACTACTCCACTTGCCAAGGTGGAGTACAGAAATTGGATTAAAGAGCCCTTTAAATAAAAAAAAAACGGTTTGGTCATGTGGATGGAATCAGTTTTATTTCGAATTAACTCGGCTAATTCCGAAATAATCGCGTACTGTAGACCAGTCACTTTTGAAAATGGGGCTTAGACTTGCTTCTAAGTCACTCAGGCACTTTTTAAAATGTTACCATTGATCTTTATGAAAAAAAAAGTCTAGAGTTGTTTTGTAAGTATGTTGTAATTTAATCATATTTTGTGTAGTGACTACCGATTCTATATAGCTCTTGTGTGTGTAACTAGATGTAGGTATGAACAAAACTCTACATGCAAACACACTTGAAATTTGGGATATTCAAAATCCAAATCTAAATTTTAGAGTTTGAACTAATTTCTAGTAAAAATTTTAAAATCACAGCCATCACTAGCCTCCTTGGTATTCTTCCCCTGGCATCATCTTTCTTTCTGTATTCTAATATCTTTTTTTTCATTATTATAAATGAACTTTTAAAAATGCATAGGTGATATTGTACTTCTTTTTCCACTTACACTTTATAATGATTATTCTGTACTGGTTGTTTGTGTGTGCTCAGTTATTAAATATTTAATAACATAATATTAATATTGTACCAGCACTTTAATCTTTACTGGATCTCTTCCTTTCGTGGGCATATGTTTCAGAGATCTCTTGTTTCATGAAATATCTTTAAGTTTGGTATACTAAAATTGGAACTGGGAGTGAAAAATAAAAGTGCTTATGATGGGGTATACAAAATAATGATGGGATAGAGAAGAGAAATCAGGCACTTCTAGTTGAGCTTGCTCACAATACAAGTGCATAAGTATATTAAGTTGAAAGACAGCAACTTGAAAAAATTATTAAAGGATGTGGGGTCCTGGTCTATGACTAAGGCTCCTACGGTAATACAAATAATAAAGAGCTTCACCTTATATCATTTCTGTAGAATTTTAGTTGTATGTACAGAAGATGCACTTACAGGTCTCTTCATTTGACAAGCACAACCTTTGTTGATGTGAGCTCCATTGTATGAAACCTTTCAGTTGTACGATCTACAGTATGACTAGATTTTCCCCACTCCTCAAGAAAGCCTCATGTCCCAAAGGTTGTTTGCAACTTTGTTTTCTCTTTTCAGCATGTATTTATGAGAAACATATTTCTATAATACTTCATACAGAGGTCATATGTGGAGTGAATGATGTCAGCATATTCCTGTAGTTTAGCATAACCTTCGACTTCAGTAAGTGCAGATTCTTAGCCCTAAATTCATTCCAGGGAATGTGTTACGAGAAAAGATTGTAGTGGAACTAAGGTTGTTGAATATGGAGTGGAGAAAGGGCTTCAGTGTCACAGAAATGCTAATATATGGCCAAATGGTCAAAAAGTGAATTACATTATAGTAAAAACTGAGAGGATTTTTTCCATCCTACACACAAAGAGAGGAAACGAGCTGTACGTGCTATTATGGTTGAGAGGGCATATAAATTAAGGTTAAACTTTACTCATGGGATTGACACTTTACCCTGAATCCCATACACTGGAAAATGCACTTTGTGTCTGAGGAATAGTGGACGCCGAATGGGGAATAAAGTCAGGTGTAACTCAAAGGTTTCACTTAGCTGGAGTTATATGAACATGTTCCCACCACACCAGGAGTTCCACTTTGAATCTGAAAAAAAGCTTTCAACCAAAACTCAGTTGAAAACATCAAGGTTCACATAGTTTTATGTTTAAAATACAAATTTCCATGCCCTCTACAAAATCATAACACAGTCTATATTCTTGAACCATTCAATAAACCTGTGCTAAGATTTGAATTTGCACGACATTTTCAAAAGGACCTAAGTGACACAGGAATCTACATCCCAGTTTCAAAAAGTGATTTAGGCATTTAGCATCCTAAGTCCTATTAATTTTCAATGAGTTTTAGACCCCTAAGTGGCTAAGTCACTTCTGAAAACAGGACATTGGTCCTAAGTCACTTACGCCGTTTTGAAAATGTTACCCTTTTTCATGAAACATGAAACAAGGTGGTCTTCGGGTTCATTCCAATATGCAGCTCTACTAATAAATGTCTGCCAGTTAAATTCCATACAGTGCTCCTCTGGTAGTAAAATAATTAATATCTAAGTAGTATGGTAAGTCCAAAGCTCACTGCATAGAGTTACAAAGGGTTTTCATAATACTGGGTGACAACAAAATGGCAGACGAAATGCAGTGTTTATAAATGCAAAAGTAATGCACACTGGAAAACTATACATACAAAATTATGGTGTCTAAATTCAGTGTTCTCTCTAAAGGAAGAGATCTTGGAGTTATTGTGGATAGCTCTCCGACAACATCTGCTCAATGTGCAGTGGCAGTCTAAAAGGCTAACAGAATGTTAGGCACCATTAGGAAAGGGATAGATAATGAGCCAGAAAATATACTAATGCCACTATATAAATTCATGGTACACCCCCACCTTGAATACTGTGTGCAGTTCTAGTCATCCCCCCTCAAAAATATATATTAGAATTGGAAAAAGTACAGAGATCATTAGGGGTATGGAACAACACAAATCATTAGGGGTATGGAACAACTTCCATATGAGGAGAGATTAAGAAGACTGGGACTGTTAAGCTTAGAAACGAGATGACTAACAGGAGATGTGATAGAGGTCTATAAAATCATGAATGGTATAGAGAAAGTAAATAAGGAAGAGGTATTTATCCCTTCACATAACACAAGAACTGGGATCACCCAAAGTAATTAATAGGCAGCAGGTTTGAAACAAACATAAGGAAGTACTTCTTCACACAAAACACAGTCCACCTGTGGCACTCGTTGACAGGGAATGTTGTGAACACCAAAAATATAACTGAGTTCAAACCAGAATTGGACCTAACCTCCATGAATTTATCTATCAATGGCTATTAGCCAAGGTTGTCAGGGATGCAACCCCATGCTCTGGGTGTCCCTAAGCCTCTAATTGCCAGAAGCTGGGAGTGGATGACAGGGGATGGATCATCGATAATTGTCATGTTCTGTTCTGTTCATTCCCTCTGAAGCAGCTGGCATCAGCCCCTATTGGAAAATGGTCTCACCCAGGATGGCCATTCTTATGTGCTTATGTAGGTGCAACAGCTACATATAAAATTACATAACAGTTCTACTCATTGTTATCAGTTATTCCTTACTTCCTGAAATTTTCACCTCTCAAGCTGAAATTTTCCAAGTTTGCTTTTGCCCAAAGGTGGGTTTGGTTTTATTGAGGATTTTTTTTATTTGTTTGGTTTTGTTTGTTGTTTTCTTCTTTTAAAAAAAAAAGTTTGAAGGAAAGCAGCTCATCCTTTGCTCCATGTATGTGGAGAGTGAGTTAACAAATTTTGGTTTAAATATGGCAGGGAAATAGGATTATGCACAAGTCCAAGACAGTGTTCTGGAGAAAATTTATTTTGATTTGATTTAGTTATAGGCATTTGAAAATCACGTACTGAGCATGCACCACATATATTTTACTGAAGTTTTTCATTAAGCTTCATAAGACTTGTTTTCAGTGGAAAAAAATATGTTGTCTTAGAACATGACCTTGAGGAGTCATATTAACTAACATGACATTAAATGCATATGTGCAGTTGGTATAGACAGGGTGAAATCCTTACCCAACTGAAGTTGATGGCTAAACTCCCATAGACTTCAGTGGACTTCTATGTTTAACATTACCTCAGAGGTCCCTGTTTCAATACTACAAGTAAGAAAATAATACTTCTCATTTGTCTTACTTTACTGTCTGTGATGGAGCAAATTCCAGAGGAACAACCATGGTCATGCCAAATAGAACTAGCTTAACTTCACTCATGAACAGAAAGGTATTAATTGAGCAGGAATCAATGGGCCAAAGATGTTAACATAACCCAATCACTGTCCAATGTTAAACAAGGTTCGAGGTTTAATATATAGAGACCTCAGCCATCATTTTAACCTTTTAATAAAGATACAGAAAAGAAGGAAAAACAGTTAAAGCATTTGAAATGTAAAGAATTAACTGGTTTCAGAGTAGCACCCATATTAGTCTGTATCTGAAAAAGAAAAGGAGTACTTGTGGCACCTGAGAGACTAACACATTTATTTGAGCAAATTTGTTAGTCTCTAAGGTGCCACAAGTACTCCTTTTCTTTTTTAAAGAATTAACTAAGGCTTTCATTTTAACAACATTCTTCGTTCCCTTTTTCTTTAGCTAGTGAGAGTTTTAAAAAGAAAAATGCCGTTGTTTGCCCTGGTCTACACTACAGGGTTAGGTCGAATTTATCCGCGTTAGGTCGATTTTATAATGAATGTGTCTACACAAGGATTTCCTGTTCCATCAACCTAAAGGGCTCTTAAAATCAACTTCCGTATTCCTCCCCAGCAAGGGGAGTAGCGCTAAAATCGACCTTGCTGGGTTGAATTTTGGGTAGTGTGGACACAAATTGATGTTATTGGCCTCTGGGAGCTATCCCAGAGGGCTCCAATGTGACCGCTCTGGACAGCACTTTCAACTCCACTGCACTAGCCAGGTGCACAGTAAAAGCCTGGGAAATTTTGAATTTCATTTCCTGTTTGGTCAATGTGGTGAGCTCAGCCGCACAGGTGACCATGCAGTCCCCCCAGAAGTGCAAACGAGCTCCAGCATGGAGCGAATGGGAGACACTGGATCTGATTGCTATATGGGGAGAAGAATCTGTGCAGACAGAACTCCGATCAAAAAGAAGAAATGCTTATATATATGCCAAAATCGCGTGGGCATGAATGGACAGAGGCTACAACAGGGACACACAGCAGTGCCACATGAAAGTCAAGGAGCTCAGGCAAGCCTACCAAAAGACAAAGGAGGCAAACAGTCACTTTGGGTCAGAGCCCCATACAAGCTGCTTCTATGATCAGCTGCATGGCATTCTAGGAGGGGACCCTACCACTACCCCACCACTGTCCGTGGACACCCATAAGGGGGGAGTCTCACACAACATGGAAGAGGATTTTGTGGATGAGGAAGAGGAGGAGGAGGAGAATGCACAGCAGGCAAGCAGTGAATCCATTCTCCCCTGCAGCCAGGACCTTTTCATCACCCTGAAGCCAATACCCTCCCAAGGTTGGATCCCCAACCCTGAAGGTGGAGAAGGCACCTCTCGTGAGTACCTTTGTAACTACAGTACAGGGTTTAAAAGCAATAGTGTTTAATGTTTGATTTGCCCTGAAGACTTGGGATGCATTCGCGGCCAGTACAGCTACTGGAAAAGTCTGTTAACATGTCTGGGGATGGAGCGGGAATCCTCCAGGGACATCTCCATGAAGCTCTCCTGGAGGTACTCTGAAAGCCTTTGCAGAAGGTTTCTGGAGAGGGCTGCCTTATTTCATCCTCCATGGCAGGACACTTTACCATGCCAAGCCAGTAGCAAGTAGCCTGGAATCATTGCATCACAAAGCATGGGAGCGAATGGTCCTGGGTTTTGGTCACATTCAAGCAACATTTGGTCTTTATCTTTCTGTGTTAGCCTCAGGAGAATGATATCATTCATGATCACCTGGTTGAAAAAGCGGAATTTTTGTAAGGGAACAGTAAAAGGACCTTGTTCATGCTGGGCTGTTTGCACTTGGCTAAAAGGGATCATCCCATAGCCATGCGGCGGGGAGAGGGGTGAAGGGATCATCCCAAATAGCCACATGGAGGGGTTGCGGGAGGTGTGTGCTGCACATCCACCTGAAAACCGCAGCCCCTCCTTTTAAATGGCAAACTCAACCAGCATTGCATGCTATGGGAAAGGAGGACGCTGCAGTCTGAAAACGTTCCCATATGTTATGAAGGCATTAGAAGCCAAACCCACGTACCCTTTGGCTTACCATGGCTGCCTGGAAACCGAATTCTGTTGCCCAGCCATGAGTGATGTGTCACCATACCGACGGGCACTCAATATAAAAGGCAAAATGCGACCTCGTACCTAAAGCACATATGCTGTCTGCTGTGAATTGCTTGATTCACTGTGAAAGAGTCTCCTTTTTGTTCTCAGAAATGTATCATCTTAAATTTTACTCTCCCTTTTTATCCCCCCCAGATGCAAATGTTTCTATGCTCCCCCTATCATCTCCATCCCTGAGGTTATCGCAGATTAGAAGGCAAAAAAAACGCACTCGTGATGACATGTTTTCTGAGCTCATGCAGTCCTCCCGGACTGATAAGGCACAGCTGAATTCATGGAGGCATTCAGCGGAAGAGTCTAGGAAAGCATTAAGTGAGCACCATGAGAAGAGGCTGGAGGTGATGCTGAGGCTAATGGGGGAGCAAACGGACATGCTCAGGCGTCTAGTGGAGCTGCAGGAAAGCCAACAAGAGCACAGACCCCCCTGCATCCACCGTACAACCGCCTGCCCTCCTTCCCAAGTTCCATATGCTCCTCACCCAGACACCCAAGAACGCGGGGGGGGGGGGAGGGGAGGCTCCGGGCACCCAGCCATTCCACTCCAGAGGATGGCCCAAACAACAGAAGGCTGTCATTCAAACAGTTTTGATTTGTAGTGTAGCTACAATAAGAAATGTGCCTTTGTCCTTCCCTCCTCCCCCACCCCACCCTACCTCACCTGGGCTACCTTATCTGTTATCTCCCTTTTTTTAATTAATAAAGAAAGAATGCATGCTTTCAAAACAATAAAAAGAAAAGGAGTACTTGTGGCACCTTAGAGACTAACAAATTTATTTGAGCATAAGCTTTCATGAGCTACAGCTCACTTCATCGGATGCATTCAGTGGAAAATACAGTGGGGAGATTTTATATACACAGAGAACATGAAACAATGGGTGTTACCATACACACTGTAACAAGAGTGATCAGATAAGGTGAGCTATTACCAGCAGTAGAGCGGGGAGTGGGGGGTGAAACCTTTTGTAGTGATAATCAAGGTGGGCCATTTCCAGCAGTTGACAAGAATGTGTGAGGAACAGTGTTGGGGGGGGGGGGGGAAATAAACATGGGGAAATAGTTTTACTTTGTGTAATGACACATCCACTCCCAGTCTTTATTCAAGCCTAAGTTAATTATATCCAGTTTGAGAATTAATTTCAATTCAGCAGTCTCTTGTTGGAGTCTGTTTTTGAAGTTTTTTTGGTGAAGAATTGCCACTTTTAGGTCTGTAATCAAGTGACCAAAGAGATTGAACTGTTCTCTGACTGGTTTTTGAATGTTATAATTCTTGACCCCTGATTTGTGTCGATTTATTCTTTTATGTAGAGACTGTCCAGTTTGGCCAATGTACATGGCAAAGGGGCATTGCTGGCACATGATGGCATATATCACATTGGTAGATGTGCAGGTGAACGAGCCTCTGATAGGGTGGCTGATGTGATTAGGCCTGTCATAAATATAAAGGGAAGGGTAAACCCTTTTAAAATCCCTCCTGGCCAGAGGAAAAATCCTCTCACCTGTAAAGGGTTAAGAAGCTAAAGGTAACCCCGGTGGCACCTGACCAAAATGACCAATGAGGAGACAAGATACTTTCAAAAGCTGGGAGGAGGGAGAAAAACAAAGGGTCTGTGTCTGTCTGTATGATGCTTTGGCCGGGAACAGAACAGGAATGGAGTCTTAGAATTTAGTAAGTAATCTAGCTAGGTATGTGTTAGATTATGATTTCTTTAAATGGCTGAGAAAATAGCTGTGCTGAATAGAATGAATATTCCTGTCTGTGTCTTTTTTGTAACTTAAGGTTTTGCCTAGAGGGATTCTCTATGTTTTGAATCTAATCACCCTGTAAGGTATCTACCATCCTGATTTTACAGAGGTGATTCCTTTACTTCTATTAAAAGTCTTCTTGTAAGAAAACTGAATGCTTTTTCATTGTTCTAAGATCCAAGGGTTTGGGTCTGTGGTCACCTATGCAAATTGGTGAGGATTTTTACCAAACCTTCCCCAGAAAGTGGGGTGCAAGCGTTGGTAGGATTTTGGGGGGAAAGACGTGTCCAAACTACGTTTCCCAGTAAACCCAGATAAAGTTTGGTGGTGCAGTGGAAATCCAAGGGTAAAATAATTTTGTACCTTGGGGAAGTTTTAACCTAAGCTGGTAAAAGTAAGCTTAAGAGGTTTTCATGCAGGTCCCCACATCTGTACCCTAGAGTTCAGAGTGGGGAAGGAACCTTGACAAGGCCCTATGATGGTGTCCCCTGAATAGATATGTGGACACAGTTGGCAACGGGCTTTGTTGCAAGGATAGGATCCTGGGTTAGTGTTTTTGTTGTGTGGTGTATGGTTGCTGGTGAGTATTTGAGTCAGATTCAGGGGCTGTCTGTAAGCAAGGACTGGCCTGTCTCCCAAGATCTGTGAGAGTGATGGGTCGTCCTTCAGGATAGGTTGTAGATCCCTGATGATGCGCTGGAGAGGTTTTAGTTGGGGGCTGAAGGTGATGGCTAGTGGCGTTCTGTTATTTTCTTTGTTGGGCTTGTCCTGTGGTAGGTAACTTCTGGGTACTCTTCTGGCTCTGTCAATCTGTTTCTTCACTTCAGCAGGTGGGTATTGTAGTTGTAAGAACACTTGATAGAGATCTTGTAGGTGTTTGTCATTTTATTTCCTTTGCCAGCTGTGATCTAAGGGGGGAGGGTGGTTGGCTTACAGGGAATTAAAATCAACAAAGGGGGCGGGTTTGCAGCAAGGAGAAACATACACAACTGTCACACCGTAGCCTGGCCATTCATGAAACTGGTTTTCAAAGCCTCTCTGATGCGCAGCGTGCCTACCTGTGCTCTTCTAATAGCTCTGGTGTCTGGCTGCTCAATATTGGCAGCCAGGCAATTTGCCTCAACCTCCCACCCCACCATAAATGTCTCCCCCTTACTCTCTCAGATATTATGGAGCACACAGCAAGCAGTAATAACAATGGGAATATAGTTTGCGCGGAGGTCTAACCTAGTCAGCAAACAGCACCAGGAAGCTTTTCAACATCCAAAGGCACATTGTACCACCATTCTGCACTTGCTCAGCCTATAGCTGAACTGCTCCTTACTACTGTCCAGGCTGCCTATGTATGACTTCATGAGCCATGGGAGCAAGGGGTAGGCTGGGTCTCCAAGGATAACTATTGATATTTCAATATCCCCAACAGTAATTTTCTGGTCTGGGAAGAAAGTCCATTCTTGCAGCTGCTCAAACAGCCCGGAGTTCCTAAAGATGCAAGCATCATGCACCTTTCCCGGCCATCCCATGCTGATGTCGGTGAAACATCCCTTGTGATCCACCAGTGCTTGCAGCACCATGGAAAAGTACCCCTTGCAGTTTACATACTGGCTGCCCCGGTGTTCCAGGGCCAAGCTAGGGATAAGCATTCCGTCTATTGCCCCGCCGCAGTTAGGGAACCCCAGCACATTAAAGCCATCCACAATGGTCTGCACATTTCCCAGAGTCACGACAGATAGCAGAACATCAGTGATTGCACTGACTACTTGAATCACAGCAGTCCCCACAGTAGATTTGCCCACTCCAAATTGATTCCCGACTGGCCAATAGCAGCCACTGGAAATCACCCCATACCTGCAAGACTATGCAATCCCACCAGTCTGTGCTTGTTTGCCGGGCCCAAAATCGGTGTTCCACTGTATCAACCAGCCCCACTGCTGCCATGATGTCCCAATTGCCAAATCCCGTGCTTTCAGGAATGTCTGTGTCCATGTCCTCCTCACAATCGTCCTCGTGCTGCCGTCTCTTAGCCAGGTTCTGCACATACTGCAGTATAATGCGCGAGGTATTTACAATGTTTGCAACAGCAGCGGTGAGCTGAGCGGGCTCCATGCTTGCCGTGCTCTGGTGTCTGCATGGTAACCCAGGAAAAAAGGTGTGAAATGCTTGTCTGCAGTTGCTTTCACAGAGGGAGGGAGGGAGGATAGACTGATGACATGTACCCAAAACCACCCGCAACAATGTTTTTGCCCCATCAGGCATTGGGAGCTTAATGCAGAATTCCAGTGGGCAGTGGAGACTGTGGAAACTGTGGGATAGCTTCCCACAGTGCACCGCTCCATGAGTTGACGCTAGCCACGGTAGTGGGGATGCACTCCGCCGACTTAATGTGCTTAGTGGGGACATACACAATCAACTGTATAAAAACGATTTCTAAAAATTGACTTCTATAAAATCGACCTAATTTTGTAGTGTAGACATACACTTAGATGGTATCAAAGATGATAATACCTTTCCTTTTAGGGAAAAGAGAAGTTAGTAGAGATGAGCTGGAGATCTTGTTTCTACTGTTGTTGTTAAAGTCTGATCCCATTTTGTCCCAGGTAGTGTTTGGGACAATTGGAGCCAGTAGAGGTGATTATGTTTTCCGGGTCCCTCTCTCTGGCTTGGTCTGATCAGGACCTCTCTAAAGATTAGGATGACAAAGGCCTGGGGTCCCAGGAGATAGTAGGGGTGGCAGCCATGATGGTGAAGCTTTCTTTCGTAGCCTCCATCTGTTCTCCCATATTTTCCCCAAAACTCTTTTTCTTTAAGGAACCAAAATGGAATGATGGGTGGAATAGCCCATTCCCTTAGTGTTTTGTCCAGCAAGTAAGTCTTGTTTCTGACACACCAATTTTGGTTCATTGATTTCCACAGTCCTTGAGTTATATCAGTAGGCCTATTGTTTAGACTAATTCAATTTTTCTGTCTCCTTTTCATATCTTTGCTCATCAGCATTTGTTATTACAGATTATTGTGACATCTTTTGAACTTCCTCATACTTTTTACACTTGAGCTCACAATTAGAGTAAATTTGTAGGCCCAATTATTACAACAGGACTCAGGTCCAAAATGCTGTTTCTACCTTTATTTTATATTTTCAGGATTAGTTGAACATACCCCTTGTTGTTGTATTTATTACCCATATAGTCAGGTATTATCCTTCATTTCTAGTCATTAAATTTTGTGCCTAGACATTTTAAAGAGCCAACATTTTCAGACTTGGAAGTTGTGTTCCACATGTTGCCATGTTTTTGTGATTGTAGGGACATATGATTCATTGAATCCTGAAGTCATCTTTTAAATAAAATAGATTATTTGCAAGCATGAAGATGACTTCTAAATATTTCTGCACTTCACAGTGAATTGCTCATTCACCTGAGTGTTTAAATATGTCAACGTGCTCAACATTATCATATTTAATTGAATAGTTCAACAAGATAATATGCCAGTGCACACACCATCATGAGAAATCATTCAATGCATTATTGTCTCACAGTAAGTAAAGCAACACTCAAATGAAACACAGGAGACACAGTAAGAAGAAATTATATATATGAATGAGAGGGGGAAAGGGTTTACTAGAGACTGACAACATATCAATTCTAGAAATCTTTTGTACCTGAATGAAAGTGAAAGAGGGAGAAGCATGGCCATGAAAGAGAAGACATTAGAATATCATGAATAAGACTAGCAAAATGATATCCAGTTCTACCCTCTCATCCACAATCTTAGCTCATATTTAGCATAGAACAGGTAAAAATGCTCCTAAGTAAATCTCATCATTCTGCAAAAGTCCAGAATATTATCTTTTAAAGCCAGGGGTCCCCTTTCAAACAGTGACTACTGGTGTCAGGGAGGCAATTATTTTCTGCTTTTGCCAGCAATTCTTTATGATCTCACAATCCCTACTCTTTGTCATCATGTAAGTGATATTTTGAACTGAAAGCAAAAAATATGATGATAATAGAAACCAGTCCTGATCGCTTCATGAAATTATTAAATGACTAGATTGACAGAAAGATGACTCACAAATTTATTTCTATTTATAAAATGGCACCCATTGGAGTCACATATAGAGTGAACATGGGTTGTCTACATGTTGGCCTTGATCCTACAAACACTTACATATGTACTTTAACTTTACTACCTTAAATAGTCCCATTAAAATCAATGGGATAGAGCTGGTCACAAAATAATATTTCCCCCCACACCCCAGAAAACTAACTTTTCAAGTGACAAAAATAAAAAACTGAAACTGAAAAACTTCTGTTCAGACACACTGCTATAGTGACTTATGAGCAGTGTTCCCTCTAATTTCTAATCCATGTGCGGAATGAATTTTGTTATGTGCACCAATATGGAGGTGATGTGTGACACACCACCTTCATATTGGTAAACATAACAAAATTCATGTGATGGGGGTGGGGCACAGGGGTTCAGGGTGTGGGATGGGGCCCAGGGCTGGGGCAGAGGGTTGGGGTGTGGGAGGATGAGGGCTCTGGCTAGGGGTGCAGGCTCTGTGGTGGGGCTGGCGATGAGGGGTTTGGGGTGCAGGATGCCCGAGGGCTGCGGTGGGGAGAGAGGACTCCCCCAACCGTCTCTCAGTGCAGCAGCTCGTGGATGGGGGAGAGGTACCTCTCCCCAGCTGCAGCAGTTCTGGCTTGGCTAGGCTGGGCTGAGGGAGGGGTTCCTCTCCTGCCTCTGTGGCAAGTTTGAGACAGGTCCGTGCTGGGGTCAATAGGGAGGGGCACCTCTTCCCCACTGCGGCCGGTCCACACTGGGGCCGGCGGGGAGAGGTGTCTCTCCCCGCCACGGCAGGTCCATGATGGGGGTGAGGTGCCTCTCCCACCGCAGCCCTGAGCCCCTGTGTGGGGCTTAATAGGCAGCTGCATAGCCATGCAGCCATGCAGCTTAGAGGGAACTTAGCCTAAGGGTGTTGTAATTATGTCCCCATTTGCCTCTGTGAGCCAGGAGAATGGGCCATTCATCATGATGTAGAGATGTAGTCCTGCTGTGAAGCCTGGCCCATAGAAGAGAATGGAACCATGAAGCCAATGAACTTCAGCTCCCATGTGGCGCTACAGCAGCATTACCCAATCAAAATGTTCAGTTTTCAGATGAAAGTTTTTGGTTTTGGGGGATTTGGATTTTTGATAAAAAGTTGAAATTTTCTAGGGAAATCAGACATATTTCATAGGGAAAAAATCTTTCAGTTGAAAATGCAAAATGCATATATTACATAACAGCCCTTCCTTCAAAAATGGTGTTTGTGAGCTATTTTATGACAACAAGCCACTACTAAGTATGCATTAGTAGGCTACTGGCATACATCTTAGGTGGTTGAAAGCATAATGATGAAATGTATCTGAGATGTGTATGAACAGTCTACTAATACACAACCTGTTATGTCTTATTGCTATGATTATCACATGCCTACTGCCAGTGCATATGTGGTAGATTTATTTTTATAAACTCTCTCTTTCACACACACACACACACCTTTATAGAGATGTATGTAGTAGGAAGAGGACCTGAAACATAAGCCCTTGTATTAGAGGCCTGGTATAAGGCCTATGGCCTAGGCTAAAGTAGTGGTCAAAACTTCGTTAATATAAAGCAAAGTCAGGCTGTGACTGGAGGCAGGGCCTTCTCACAGAATCCGGCAAGAACAGGGCTGATATTTTAGAAACACATGTTCATAAGTAGTGCTAGGCACAATGATACACATTCAAACACATTCCAGTAGGGTGGTACCAGAACACCTTGATACCAACACATTCCCCAAAGATAACAGGGATATGCTGACCCATCTTAAAGATAAGGTCAGGATGACAGCATGATGGATAGAGACGTTTTGATCGAACCAACATGCAGAAAGTAATGGACAGCACCTAAATACATCAGAGGGTGGCACCTGGCCACATCAGAGGGGCAATATGTAACTTGCTTGTATCAGTGTATAAAGAGATATCTCAGAGGGAGTGCCTTTGGCCAGTAGAGGGGGGAATGGAAAGTCCTGCCATTCACTGAGCTGCATCCATTGTCACGGGCATACATGTGCTAAGTTAACTGTAGACATTGATCCGGGGAGCTAGGACCATGCTTCATTGACAATAAACTGGACCAAGTGTGTTTGCACCTTAAAGGATCTTATGGTCATTGGGCAGTTTGCTCGAGGTCTGCTGTGCCAGCCACCTGTGCAGAGCTGGGATAGCATACGGAGGGAACACATGCAGCCAACCATTTAACTACAACATACTTCATCAAGCTATAGATACATTTTAAAAACACTTGATATAAAGATGATTTTGACCTTCCCTCCCCACAGTCATAAAACAAAACTCCTTCAGATTTAGCACATCCCATGCTGCTAATACACAGCATCTTGCCACTCCACCCCACCTTAACATCTGCCATTGCAATCAAATTTGGAATAAGTTAGACAATTGTCTTTTGAGATCTTTTGTCCCATTTTGCCTATCTGGCTACAGTCATTGCCCTTCTAGAAAGTAGTAATTACCTATGTAATTCAGGACTATCCTGAGTGGTTAAAATCATCTGTGCTCTTCAAAGCCAATAGGAATTGATGCTCATTTCTAATTTTTACCATTCTTTAGTCAGGAAGTGACAGATTACAAGCCATCTACATAGCTAGGTAATAAACTCTCTAGAGCAGGTGTTCTCAACCCCCCCCCCTTTTTTTTGAAGCCCCCTCAACATGCTATAAAAACTCCATGGCCCACCTGTGCCACAACAACTGTTTTTCTGCATATAAAAGCCAGGACTGGCATTAGGGGGTAGCAAGGAGGGCAATTTCCCGGGGCCCCACAGCACAGGGGGCACCGCAAAGCTAAATTGTTCAGCTTTGGCTTCAGCCCTGGGTGGTGGGGCTCAGGGCTGCAGTCCCACGTGGCGAGGGTTTGGCTTTCTGCCCTGGGCCCTAGTGAGTCTAATGCCAGCCATGCTTGGTGGCCCCCCTGAAACCTGCTCATGGCCCCCAGGGGGCCCCGGACCTCTGGTTAAGAACCACTGCTCTAGAGGTCCTTTAGAAAGAACTATAAAGAAGCTTTGTAACATATGTATTTTTGTTGTTGTCTCTATATCTGTCTTTTTAAAGTATATACATTTATTTACTTACATGATCTACTGATACTTTTCCATTGTGGTTCATGTTTTAATTTTTCTTCATTTTCCCCAATCTCATCAAATCCTATTTTTTCAGGGATGAGGTACATAGGTGCTTAAATATACCACTTAGTATAAATTTGTATTCTTTGTGTGATATATTCAAGTTTAAAATCTATTTTACTGAGCTGCTTTATCCACCCTTGACTTAGAAATGGATGTGTTATAATCTGAAGAGATGCAGTATTTACTTAACTACATCCATATTAGATAATTACATCTACCCTACAGTCAGCTAAGGACTTCCTCAGTCTGTTGATGCTGTTATCATCTGGAATATTGAAAGGTTTCACAATAAGCATTCAGTCAAATGCTCAGGTCATTCATTAAGCAGTAGGTACACATCAGTTGCAAGACTAGAAATTACTCAGATCTCTATGCACTAGGGGCCTTGTTTTAACCCTTAAACTCCTGGGATCTTCCATTCTTTGTCAGCTGATATATGTACTAGGAAGTGATTTGTAGCTGGCCATGGCAAGCAGAGAGTTAAAAATGTATACATTCATTATAATATTTACTGCATCTTGTATTAGTCCTTTTGTTATAAACCTCTATGTTCAGAACTTTATAATTTGAATAAAATGATTTCTGTCTGACTGAAACTCAGTGTGCAGATATTAAGCACAGAAGAAATATTCATCAAACTTTCTTCAGTCTGGAGAGAGAAAGTTGGTGAGGTAATATCTCTTACTGGACCAGCTTCTGCTGGCAAAAGAGACAAGTGTTCAAGCTTACACAGAGCTCTTCTTCAGGTCTGGGAAAGTACTCAGAGTGTCACAAATAAATACAAGACGGAAAAGATTGTCCAGCATAAGGAATTAACATGTTGTAAGAGACCATTTTGGGTGAAGTAGGCAGTTAACACCTCTGCAGTCATAGGATGAAGGAGGGTTAGTGGGTTACAGATTATTGCAATGAGCCATAAATCCAGTGTCTTTATTGAGTCCATGATTTTTAGTGACTCACAAAGTTGTGAATTTAAGATCCCAGGCTCGTCCTTTGAAGGGGTTGTGCATGTTTCCTTTGAGGACAAGGACTGGGAGGTCAGATCTGGAGTGATCATTTTGTGAAAAGTGCTCACTCACAGGTGCTATGCTGGTTTTGTCTTTTATCATTTTCCCGTGTGAGTTCATTTGAGAGTGTAGTGTTTGTCTCATTTTTCCAACATAGTTGTTATTGTAGCATTTAGTGCATCGGATGAGGTACACCACATGTTGTGATAGGCATGTGTAGGATCCATGGATGTTGAAAGGCGTGTTGTTGGGGGAGGGGGGATAGGTATTGATCATCGTAGCAGTTTGGCAGCTGAAGTGCTTCTGCTGACAGGAAACTGAAATTCTGAAGAAAAACAGTATGCTTGATAGTGGTAATGTGCATGTTGCTTCCCAGAATGCTCTCCTGGGCTGGCAGCTGAAGCCTGAGAGCACCAAAACATTGCCCACTTTACTATTTATATTTTTTTTTTGACGAGTAACAAGGAAGTACCCACTGTAATCAAATCAATAATCTGGGATTAAAAAAGACTGAGCTGTAATAAAATTGTCCTGTAGTAATTGAATATATTATTATAATAATTGTGTATTATTTGTACAAATTTCAAAATTGAAATTTGGCAAAAGGCCTTTAGTCTGGATCCTGATTTCTTAGAAAAGAAATATTGCACACTAATGGACACAACCTTTTCAAATAACATTTAGCATATGGATGTGAATGAAGGATTTTTTAAAAAGTCCAGAATTCCTGAAGAGAATTGAAAGAGCAGATTCCACCTTCGCTACATTTTATATATTTTGAGTTTACATTATACATGCTGCTTACCCCTGTACTTATTTTGCACCATTTCTCTCTCTAGAATAGTGCTTGGAAATTAACTCTCATCTAGGACCCTAGAAGCAATTCTAAGAAAAAATCCTCAGCCCTTGTTTGGGGAGATGACTATTTAAAGGCCCAAACCAAAGATTCTGAAATGCTTCTTCCCATAATAGTGTAGGGCGTGAGAGAGCACCAAGACGAGACCATATGAGTAAAGAAGAAATACTTGGCCAGTTGATAGAGGCTAGTAAGGTTCTAATACCAATAAAAGGAAATTATTCTGTCAGATCTGTTAAGGCAAAATGCAGGAATGGAGATAATGGTATAAAATTGAGGAAAGGAAAAATGCCAATTTCCTGTCAGTGAGAGCTATTAGACAGTGGAACAGTCACCAGTGAAAGTTATAGAAGCCCAGTTGTTTGCATCATTTAAAACTAGGCTGCACAAATATTAGAGAACATAGTACAGGAAACAATCCTACATGGGCAAGGGAGTAAAAATACTACATTACCTAATAAATACTCTCTAACTCCCATCTTTAATTTCTATGACGGCTTCTTCGGCTTTGGATGTAGTGTGCATTTTTAACGTGCAAAAGTAATGTCCAGACAGGCACTTCACACACACACAGATTATACAGTCTATAGGGCCTAGGTTTTTAAGAACAAAATAGATTTAGAGGTTCATATTAGCATATAGATTCTGTTAGGGCTGTTAGAGCAAAGAAATTGAACAAAATAGCAGAATATTAGGGTTTGTCTAGGTGAAAGCAATCATAGAGCAGCCACAGAAAATATCCCTCATTAAGAACTCCGTTATTAAATATTAACACCATGTGGACACATTCACCTGATCTGCACTCTGAGTGAAATTCACTCTGGTGCCAAGGGATTAGGTGATGCACAGTCCTGGTGACACTCTTCTGCAAAGGCCTGAATTTCATTCTCTGTGAACTAACTACAAGGCAAAAAATAAGCCATGATTCAATTATGACCCTTGTCAGAAAGTCTTCTGATACTAGAATATTTGAGCAAAGGGGAGAAAATCTACAGGATGGAAGTTCAGCTGTTGCGCTATGTGGGGAAAATTCTGGCACCACTGAAATCAATGGCAAAACTCCGAACAGAGCTAGTTTACTTTGCCCAAGCATTTGAATCCAACCGTATCATTCTTCCGACGTTCTTGATGGAGGTGTGGTTTAGCAAGTATATTCAAACAACTTAATTTTACTGGTAAAATTTCTCTAGTTGCTAGATATACCCTGGGATATGAAGGCTCTTTCAAAAGGCCTACCAATTCCAAATTAACATGTACTACAACCAGAATAAAAGAAGTTTGGGTTCTAGCCAAAAGAGGGGTATTAGAAGCCTGAATCAAAGGAGGCATGCATTAATGTTTGGTTAAGTGTTTAGTAGTTTCTTCCTTCCCTGCTGTTAAGAGCATTTCTTGTCTCTGTTTTGTTGGTCTCCCATCTCTCAACGTATATGCCTTTTTATTCTTATTTTCCATACATGCCACTCCCTATAACTTATCTCCCCTAATAGACCAACAAAGAAGATGCTACAGTTAGCTTATTTTCTTTATCCATTATATTTTCAATTTAGATATTGCAACAATAGGGCAACACTCTCCACTACATAGTAGCTCAAATATTTCCTGCCTAAACATATTGTTTGAACGTATCTAGAAAACTAGGCAAGCCAGAGTTATTGTTGCACTTCGCAAACAAAGTTCCCCATCAATCTTAACTCTGCCCACACAGAGATGCTCTGAGATATTCAGAAACTCAGATTCTCTGATGCGTCCATAAAAAACGGTTTATTTTACTTGAATCCAGAGAAAATGAGATTGAGAGTCGCTCTCAGGGTTTGAAGTGTGATGACCTCAGTCTTTTAGTAGTTGAGTCTCTTAGAAATGTGAAGACTGATATGATTGCAAACTCTCCATGTGCAAGCACATTTTGTCCAGTCTAAACTCAAGGCTTAATCTAAAACCCATAGAACTCAATGGGAACTGGAAATCTTCTAACCATATTTGCCAGGAGTAGGTGCTCATTCGAGAGATCTATTCCTTAACACCAGATTAGATTATCTATTATTGTTTCACATTTTGGATGGTTTTGTATATTTACCCATGAGGATTTTTTAAAATCTCAATGTTTTGGGCATATGTAGTTATTTCTAAAGAATATGAGGGTTTAAGAAATAAAGACAAATGCTTTCCTTTATACTTATATATTTCATTTTTGTGGCTTCCTTAGATCCAATAAATAGGCTTCATCTGTTGTTATGCTGGGGTAATGCCCAGATCTATCTTTTGGTTCCTGAACATTCCAAAATGACTTTTTTTGTTGCATAAGTAACCTTGAGATATTTAGGTTTGGACATCTTCCAAGTTTCTAAAACTAAATGTAGATAGAGTAAAAATTGTTACTCATCATGTCTCTTCAGCATCAGTCTTTATATTCTTTCTAGGTTCTAGGTAGTTCCTTTTGACATCTACCGTGCCCTCCAAAACTCTCTGGGTTCACAACATCAAATTATTGTTTATTTCAAGTTCAGTTGTTGATGTCTATATTAATCAGGTTGCAAGGCCAGCTTATTACTGTCCTAGGATCATTTCCAGACTATATCCCATCTTGTCTCTTGGGAACACCCAAACTCCAACATATTTGTCTGTTATTCCTCACCTGGATTATTGTAATTCATTACTTGCTGGCCTACTTGTCACTTTTTGTTTTAGTTGCTTACAGCTGGTGTAGAATTTGCCTGCTTGATTGCTTATGAGATTTCTAATTAACAATTAACTGCAACAATGAAAGAATTCCACTGGCCTCTTGTGAAGCAGTGCTTTTAAGCATTCAGTCCTTATAAATACATAAAAGGTCATGTATAGCTTGCACAGTTATATACAAATAATCACCTTTCCTCTTATTACCTCATTTGGATGCTGGAAGTTTCAGTTAGTAATTTCAGATTGTTCAAAATATTTATAATAGTCTTCTTACAAAATAAAGTTTCTAGACTAGCAGTTACTAGTACTCTTCTCAATTATCATATTCATGCTCTCTTCTTTGCCTTTCTCATCTATTCTACTCTGTCCTAATCATTTGTTCTACAGCACATCGGGCCCCAGAATGAGAGAATGACCAGTAGATTCAGCAGCAGCAGAACCAAAAGCAGTGTTTACATAGTGGGGAAGGAGACGGCAGGAAGATAAGAATGGACTTAATTTGGCATCAGTATCAACAGTGGGGATGATTACACTTCCCCCTATTAGTGCCAGAGGTGGTGATGAGGTCTCCACGTTGTTGGGTATCCAGAAAGCAGTTTGGGAACAGAGTCTTTGGTAGCGGAAGATCTCAAGTTAAAAATGGGGTGACACAGTTTATGGTTTGAGGTGGAAACTATTTGAAAATTAGAGGAATAATACTGTTTTGAACCAAAGTAAATCTCAGGGGGCAACAGGTGTTGTTGGTAGCTACCAGTGTGGTGCTCTGCTCTTGTTCGATGATGACAACAGTCGGCTGCGTGCGTGTTCCCTCTGTGTGCTGCCCCAGCTCTGTGCAGATAGCTAACACAGCAGACCCCGAGAGAACCCCCCAAAACCACAGACTCTAGTAAGGTACGAAGGAACCCAAGCCAGGTTTATTGTCAAACGAAGCACAGTAATAGTTCCCTCTTGACTCTACAGGGCATACTATGAATTTGTGCTCCCTGGCAATGGACACAGCTCAGTCAGTGGCAGGACACTCCACTGCCCCCTAGGCTGGACAAAGATGTACGCTCCGGGACCTACTTTTATACCGTTGCAGGACAGATTACTCATCATAGTTCCAACGAATCTATCCATCATGTGGTTCTGTTGACCCTGTCTTTAAGATGCACCTGCCTGTTCCTTGTTATGTCTATGGAGTGTCTTGCCACCGTCTTGGCACAAGTTCCTCTCATTAGCACTTGTGTGTGTGTGTGTGTGCACATGCTTCTAAAAACCTTTTCTTGCCAACTTCTGTGAGTGGGACCTGCCTCTGGCTCACAGCCCAGCTTTGCTTATCGCTGCCTGGAAGTACTTTGCTTCAGGCTTCAGGCCTCAGACTGGGCATCTGATACAAGAATTTATGTTTCAGGGCCTCCTCTTACTACAATAGGGATAGCTGATTTTCACTTTCTGTTTCCAGGTTTATTACAACTTGGAACATAAAGCAAAATGCAGAGTGAAAACCTCAACAAACCAAAACCAGTAATATTGTTCACAACATAGGCAATGACTTACCAAGTTGCCAGGGGGTGCTCAACTCCTGCTCCTCCCCAGGCCCTGCCCCCACTCCACCCCTTTCCCTAAGCCCCCTCCCCCGCCCCGCCCCACCTCTTTCCGTCTCCTCCCCCGCCTCTTCCTGCCCCTGCTTCTCCCACTCCCTCCCAGCACTTCCTGCATGCCATGAAACAGCTGATCTGCAGTGGGCAGGAGGCACTGGGAGGGAAGGGGAGGAGCTGATCGGTGTGTCTGCCAGCAGGTGGGAGACTCTGGGAGGGGAGGGGAAGGCGCTGACCCATGGGGCTGCCAGTGCGTGCTCCAGCCCCGAAGCACCCACAGAGTCAGTGCCTACGGTTCACAAGATCCCCTGAAAACTGAATCTGCAATAATAATCAGTGAGAAGTTTAACTCAGTTACTTTTCTCACCAAATGCTCTCTGCAATATTTAGTTCCTCACTATTTAATAGGTTCACCTGCACCACCAGACAAACCAGGCAATGTTGATGGAGTTACATCAGGTATCAACAAACTCACATTACAGTGAGGAAAAGTGTTAGAATCACAGAATATCAGGGTTGGAAGGGACCTCAGCAGGTCATCTAGTCCAACCCCCTGCTCAAAGCAGGACCGATCCCCAACTAAATTATCCCAGCCAGGGCTTTGTCAAGCCTAACCTTAAAAACCTCTAAGAAAGGAGATTCCACCACTTCCCTCGGTAACACATTCCAGTGCTTCACCACCCTCCTAGTGAAAAAGTTTTTCCTAATATCCAACCTAAACCTCCTCCACTGCAACTTGAGACCATTACTCCTTGTTCTGTCACCTGCTACCACTGAAAACAGTCTAGATCCATGCTCTTTGGAAACCCCCTTTCAGGCAGTTGAAAGCAGCTATAAAATCCCCCTTCATTCTTCTCTTCTGAAGACTAAATAATCCCAGTTCCCTTAGCCTCTCCTCATAAAGCATGTACTCCAGCCCCCTAATCATTTTTGTTGCCCTCCACTGGACTCTTTCCAATTTTTCCACATCCTTCTTGTGGTGTGGGGCCCAAAACTGGACACAGTACTCCAGATGAGGCCTCACCAATGCCGAATAGAGGGGAATGATCACGTCCCTTGATCTGCTGGCAATGCTCCTACTTATACAGCCCAAAATGCCATTAGTCTTCTTGGCAACAAGGGTACGCTGTTGACTCATATCCAGCTTCTTGTCCACTGTAACCCCTAGGGTCCTTTTCTGCAGAACTGCTGCCTAGCCACTCGGTCCCTAGTCTGTAGCATGGGATTCTTCCGCCCTCAGTGCAGGACTCTGCACTTGTCCTTGTTAAACCGCATCAGATTTCTTTTGGCCCAATCCTCTAATTTGTCTAGGTCCCCCTGTATCCTATCCCTACCCTCCAGCGTATCTACCACTCCTCCCAGTTTAGTGTCACCTGCAAACTTGCTGAAGGTGCAGTCCATGCCATCCTCCAGATCATTAATGAAGATATTGAACAAAACTGGCCACAGGACCAACCGAGATGTTGGTGTGGGATTGACTATACTATACTGTGGGATTGACTATACTATAATGAGATTGTGCAATGGTAAAATGAGAGTGACTCTGACAATACATGTATTAAGCCTCTGAGCATGCCCAATATACACTAAATGTTATAAGAAACTTGAGCAGTCAGACTCAGAAGAGTGTTCATGCAGTTAATAAAAATGGTTGTCTTTTCTCTGACAAACCTGACTTCTGAATACTTATTAACCATTAGTAAGGGGTTGCAAAAACTTTGGAGGACAGGATTGGAATTCAAAATGATCTTGATAAATTGGAGAATTGATGGGAAGTCAATAAAGTCAAGTGCAAAGTACTAGACTTAGCAAGGGACAATCAAATGCACAAAACCAAATTTGGGAATAATTGGCTAGGCAGCAGTACTGCAGAAAAGGATCTGAGCATTATAGTGGATCACAAATTGAATAGGAGTCACAGTGTGATACTGCTGAGAAAAAACAAAAATAATTCTGGGATATCTTAACAGGAGTGTCATATGTAAGATATTGTAGGTAATTGTTCTGCTCTACTCAGAACTGCTAAGGCCTTAGCTGGCGTACTATACCTAATTATGGGAACCATACTTTAAAAAAGATGTGAACAAATTAGAGAGAGTCCAGAGAAGAACAACAAAAATGATAAGAGGTGTAGAAAACATGACCTATGACATTAGGTTGAAAGAATGGGGTATGATTAACGTAGAGATGAGCCGGCTGAGGCATAACAGCTTTCAAATATGTAAAAGATTGTTATATAGAGGATGGTGATCAATTGTTCTTCATTTTCACCAAGGGTAGCAGAAGAAGTAATCAGCTTAGTTTGCAGCAAGGGACATTTAGTTTGGATACTAGAAAAACTTTCTACCTACAAGGATAGTTAAGCACTGGAACAGATTACCGAGGGAGACTGTGGAAACCCAGTGTAAGAGGCTTCTAAGAACAGGTTAGAAAAACACCGGTCTAGGCAGTGGTGGATTAGCCACAGGGCCAATGGGGCCCCTGCCCAAGGGTCCTGGCCAATTGGGGGGCCCCCGGAAAAATAGGCACTCCCACGCCCCAACCTGCTCTGCCCGCCTGGTGCTCCTGCCAGGGAGCAGGGCAAGCCCCTATTTCCAGATCCCATTTCCCAAGCAGGAGGGTGGGGTGGGGGGATGACTGCAGGCAGAAGGAGTGGGGAGGGGCCACCACTTGCTCTGGACCAGGACCCCACAAACCCCTAATCCGCTGCTGGGTCTAGATATACGTAATCCTGCCTCAATGCATAGAATGGACTAGATGAACCTCTTGACATCTCTTCCAGCCCTTTATTTTTATGATTCTATGATCCCAATTACTTCTGATATAGACTAGAGACTTCCTGTATTTTATTTATTTTACTTCATTTGCATGTTAAATACATAACATTTGCATTTCTACTAAAGCAAGTACACAAACGTATAAGTCAAGTTATACACTCTGATTGGAACCTGTAATTATTACACGTACAATGTGCATGAAATAGCGCAGAATAAATTCTGAATGTACGCATTCTGAAAAGTTTGCACAAGAGTGCCCGTGCTGCTTCACTGAATCATCTTTAAAAATGAGGAGACAGGACAAGGAAAATAGAGAGCTAACAGCAACAAAAGCAGAAAGAGTAGTTAAGAAAGAAAAGAGACAGGAAGATGTCCTGGAGAAAAAGTCAAAGCTAAAAACAGCATCCCAGAAGGACCCACTTTAAGACATACATCCAGCCAAGTGGACTACGAATCTGACACTTAATCTGTAATACACAGTGTTGCTGTCGCCGTGTTAGTCCCAGGATGTTAGAGAGACAAGGTAGTGAGGTAATATCTTTTACTTGACCAACTTCTGTTGGAGAGAGAGAAAAGCTCTCTCTATCCCGTTGGGGGGAGGGATAGTTCAGGGGTTTGAGCATTGGCCTGCTAAACCCAGGGTTGTGAGTTCAATCCCTGAGGGGGCCATTTAGGGATCTGGGGCAAAAATTGGGGATTGGTCCTGCTTTGAGCAGGGGGTTGGACTAGATGACATCTTGAGGTCCCTTCCAACCCTGATATTCTATGATTCTAAGCTTTTGAGATACACAGAGCTCTTCTTCAGGTCTGGGAAACCTGAAGTTTGGTCCAGTGTTCATTTGCACTGCCCACATGTTCCAAACAAGTTACTATGGCACATATTCTCAAACGTATTTAGGCACCTAACTCCCAGTTAGGTGCCTAAATGGTTTTGAGGCGTTGGGCCTACTTGACTCATGACTGTACAATAGATATCTAAATTGACAACCTGGATCACTTTTAGGCCATTCTTGTAGGGTACTGGGTTCAGGGAATGCAACACCTTGTAGAAGATGCTTAACATTTTACAGGATTGGGCCCATGATGCTTGGGAATTCACATTTGGCAGACATTGATATAGGATAGTTAATGAGCATCTGCAGAGTGTACCTCACTAGTTAGATAAACACCATGCTATGTATAAAGCAAAGATCAGGTCAGATGATTTTGTTTAACTATAGTGACTGCTGATGATAAGGCACAAGAATGCCCTGCCAATTTCCCAAATTACAATTATATTTCTTAATAAACAGAGCACACATTTGGAAACTTCAGATATTTAAATATGATTTATACATTCATTGGGCTACTTGCCAGCCATTGACTCGGGACTTACAACAAATATTTGAGAGCTTACTGAGAATGCCACTTTATAGAATTAGTTTTTCATATAAGGAATGTACTAATGTTGTTATGTAGCAGCAAATCATAAACGGTAAAATAAGAAGTTCTAACATGACTTACATACCAATAAAAATATTTGTTAGATACCAAGTAATACTTCTTGGCAGATGCCCTTTCAGTGGATTTATATAAGTAGAGGAGACCAGAATGCTTGGCAGTATTTTAACTCGTATGTTTTATGTAGTTCAGAAAGAAATTGCAATGTCTATTGCTCCTATAACTCATTCCATCAAAAATATTTATGTCAGTCATACAAAACTGTAACAATACAACTCTCCTGGAGAAAAGCCAAGTGTAATGCAATCACCCAAAGCAGTGGTGGGCAACATGCGGACTGTGGGCCACACGCAGCCGGTCAGGGTAATCCACTGGCAGGCCGTCAGACTGACATTTGCACGGCTGCCCGCAGCTCACCATTCCCAGCCAATGGGAATGGTGAACGGCCACACGCAGCCGGTCAGGGTAATCCACTGGCAGGCCGTCAGACTGACATTTGCACGGCTGCCCGCAGCTCACCATTCCCAGCCAATGGGAGCTGCAGGAAGCAGCGTGGACTGCAAGGACATGCTGGCCACCGCTTCCCGCAGCTCCCATTGTCTGGGAACAGTGAACCACAGCCACTGGGAGATGCGGGCAGTCGTGCAAATGTAAATAAACTGTCTGGCGGTCTGCCAGCGGATTACTCTGATGGGCCACGTGCGGCCCATGGGCCGCAGGTTGCCCACCACTGACCTAAAGCCACAGGAAGGTCCAAAAATGACAAAATAAGAAAGAAAAAAAACAAAAACAAAAAAACCCCAAAACAAAAACAGCAAAAAAAGGCAGGACATAAGATATAGAACAGTATTGCAATGAAGGTCAGGATATATGTTTTACTATAATAATGACTAAAGAGTGAAGAGAGTTAATTTTTTAGTTTGATTCACCGTGTTTGATTTTTATTGCACTATTTAAGTTATAGTTTTATTTTGGTAATTTATGTGTTTTTTTTTTAAATATTGTACACTGAATTTCATATTTGTGATGTTGAAAAAGAATCAGAGATGCACCAACTATATGATCTACAAGAGAATTTGCACTTTACATCTTCTTGCTTAAGAACATAAGAACTGCAATACAGGGCAAGACCAAAGGTCCATGTAGCCCAGTATCCTGTCTCCAACTGTGGCCAATACCAGAGCTTCCCGGGGAGCATACAGAACAGGATAGTTGGAGTGATCTATCCCAGTTTTCTCCTCCCAGCTTCTGGCAGTCAGAGGTTTAGAGTGTTCCAAGCATGGGGTTGCATCCCTGGCCATCTTAGCTAATAGTCATTGATGGACCTATCCTCCATGAATGTATCCAGTTATTTTTTGAACCCAGGTATACTTTTTGGTCATCCCAACATCCCAAGGCAATGAGTTCCACAGGTAAATTGTGCATTGTGTAGAAAAGTTCTTCCTTTACTTTGTTTTACACCTGCTGCTTGTTAATTTCATCAGGTGACCCCTGGTTTTTGTATTGTTGGAAGGGGTAAACAACAATTCTCTGTTCACTTTTTCCACACCATTCATGATTTTTTAGACCTCTATCATAACTCCTCTTAGTCATCTCTTTATTAAGCTGAACAGCCTTAATCTTTTTAGTCTTTCCTCATATGAAAACCATTCCATACACTTGATCATCTTTCTTGCTCTTCTCTGAACCTTTTCCAGTTCCACTATATCCTTTTTGAGATGGGGCAACCAGAATTGGACACAGTATTCAAAGTGTGATCACACTATAGACTTTATATAGCGGCATTATGAGATTTCTGTCTTATCTTCTATCTCTTTCCTAATAGTTCCCAACATTCTGTTAACCTTTTTGACCACTGTTGTGCATTGAACTGAAGTTTTCAGAGAACTATCCATAGTGATTCCAAAATCTTTTTCTTGAGTGGTAACTAATTTAGAGTGGTAGCTAATTTAGAACCCAATACCTAATACCCAATACCCAACCTGGCAGGGGGGATCAAGCCTAATATCTGAGGGATGTACTCAGAGACACCAGAAGAGGGGACAGAGCTAGCCCTGTAACTATGACAATCTTTATCAATCACCAGAAAGTAAATATAAAATCTTTGATAGTAAAGTGTGCAGATGACTCACAAATTGGTGGACTGGCAGATAATCATAAGGACATGTTAGTTCTTCAGAGTGATCTGGATTACTTGGTAAAGCAGGCTCCTTTGAACATGTGTTTTAATTAAACCATATGCAATATAATATTTTTAGGGTGCATCTACACTGCACACTTCTTTCCTTGAATGTATAAGCAAGGAAATATTAAGTAGAAGTAGGTACATAAGAACATAAGAATGGCCATACTGGGTCAGACCAAAGGTCCATCTAACCCAGTATCCTGTCTTCCAACAGTGGCCATGTGCTTCAGAGATAATGAACAGAACAGGTAATCATTGAGTGGTCCATCCCATCACCCATTCCCAGCTTCTAGCAACAGAGGCTAGGGGCACCATCTTTGCCCATCCTGGCTAGTAAACCTATCCTCCATTAATTTATCTAGTTATTTTTTTAACCCTATTATAGTCTTGGCCTTCACAACATCCTCTGGCAAGGAGTTCCACAGATTGACTGTGCATTATATGAAGGTAGGTGCTGTTACTAGTATATACTGCATTAGTGAAGAAATTATTGGACTACTGTGTCCAGTTTGGTGTCCACACCTTAAAAAGGATGTTGACAAATTGGAAAGAGTTTTTTACAGTGCAAATATTTGTAATAAAAATAATAATATAAAGTGAGCACTGTACAATTTGTATTCTGTGTTGTAATTGAAATCAATATATTTGAAAATGTAGAAAACATCCAAAAATATTTAAATAAATGCTATTCTATTATTAACAGTGTGATTAAAACTGTGTTTAATCATGATTTTTTTAAAACTTGTGATTAATTGTGGTTATTTTTTTAATCATTTGACACCCCTAATTTAAACCATCTTAAAATTGATATCAAAACAATGAAAGCCAAGACCAAACTAATCCAATATTGCTTGATAGTGTCATCCTGGTCCAGGAGCCTGACCCTGCTCTCACACCTATGTAATCCATTGAACTCTGTGGATTTACTCCTCATTTGGACTATTGTAAACTGAGAGGGGAGCTAGACTCCAAATAGTTTGCTCACCCACTGAATGGGAGCTGTAATCTCTGTGACAGCTGCATGCTCATCACTAGTGAGAAGTATGGGCGGAGCTTGCTCATTCAAGAGCAGCAGCAGCATCCATCTCTGCTGGTGTGGTCTAATCACCTTCAAAGAAGAGAATGGTAGGCACAATATGGAGCCCAGGGGTTGGGCCAGGAGTAAAAAAATCCTTGCAATTCTGTGTGTGTTTTTATAAACCTCGCCTTTTTGGAACAGCTGTCCTCACCTGGCAAACAGAAAGTCTGCCAGCATAAGCATCATAGCTTGGGTTGAGAAGACAGAATGTAATGAAAGGATCGTAGATACTTTAGTAAAAAGAAAATGAAATTAAAGTCTAATGTATGTGAATGGTTTAAAAGAAAAAAGTAGGTGCTCACATTTACTTGACCCAAATACTTAGACTATGGAAAATATTAGAACCTTGCACCTGCTGTCTTTACAGCGAATGGTGCCTTACCCTCAGAGTAGTCCCACTGAAATCAAGGTATGGTACGACTCATCATGAGGAGAGATGACAGCATCAAAACTCTAAAACTCTCTCTTTTAAAAGTTCAAAATTTATAATATTGGATTGAATACTATTTTCAGCAACCTAACTGTTTTTAAGGTGGAACTTGATAAATGTTTTAATGGGATTATATGACAGGGTTGCTTGTGATACCAGGGCATGGGGCTTGATGACCCAGGAGATCCTTTCCAATCCTATGTTCGATATAAACACTAATACATTTGTTTAATTCTTTATTATTTATTTGTATTACTGTGGCACCAAAAGATTCCAAAATGTGCATCACTGTGCTAGGCACGGTACAGTCCCAGAAAGCGGTCATCCCTGTGCTGAAGAAAGATACTCTAGAAAGATAATGGCAGGGGAAAGGCATGCAATGTGGAAGCAAAACGATTACGGCAATGATGGCTTGTTCGTTGGATGGGGATAAGTTAGTGGGAGCAAGTGTCATCCACAGGTTCACTGTGTGCTATGCATCCCCTCTGTCCTCAGTCTACGGAGGATAAGGATGCAGTACAGGTCCCAGCTTGAGAGCTTGGTGCTTTAGTTCAAGGTCTAGAGACTCATGCTTTTAACTTTGGAAGTCATCTTGGCCAACACCTGGGAGAACAGTCACAAAGAAGCGGGAGGTGACAGTGAAGGAGAGAGAGGGCAGGAGAGAGTGATGCAGACAGTGGAATGATGGAGAGGGGAGGAATGTGTCTGGGGTAAGCAACCGATCCGCAGACAGAAAGTAATGTCCAGAGAGCACAGAGCTGCTGCTGACTAAATGTTGGCAGTAGAACTCATATATATCCTGAGCACGTAGTTATGCCAGTAGAACTCGTACTCCGTTGCCTGCATGTTGTGGCTTGCCAGTACTACTGTGAAATGTCAGAGTTTTATTTATGAATACCATTTGTAAATGAAATGAAGAACATGTGACCAAACACTGACATGTGAATTTTCATTATCATAAATCCGTGTTATACAGTACCTTTGCGTCTCAAGGTTGATCCAAGTCCTTTACAAACAGTGACTAAGGGTGTGACTGTACTTTGAGCTGAATGTGTAAATTCCAGCTCAAGGGGACATATCTGTATTAGCCCTGATCAAGCTAGTGTGCCAAAAATAGAAGTGTAGTCAAGTGGTGCAAGCAGCAGAAGGGCCAGGTATGTACCTAGTATTTTGGATGGGATTATATCAGGGCACCTAGCCCCCCTATTGCTTGAACTGCCATGGCTACACTTCTATTTTTAGAGAACTACTTCAGTCAGAGCTAGTGCAGGTATGTCTCCTCCAGATGGAATTTATACCACCAGCTCGAGGGGGATACTCTTAGATACTGTTTACTGCATGGGCAAAGGCAGCAAACCATTAGTAGCAGTACCAACTCACAGACAGCCTTGGGCATGAGCACTAGGGATTGGCCCAAACCAAAACCCAGATCAAATAATACCAAACCTAGAGGTTTTCAAACAACACCTGCAAAAACAGACACTGATGTAAATTCTGCAAAATTGCCTCTTTCTTTATAATAAGCAAAAATAGGAAGCCCACTTCAGAAAAGCCCTGAGCTTTGGGTGTTCAAAAATTGGTTCCAAATTTGGCTGTTTCCACTTAAAATTGAGCCTTTATTACATCTGCAAAGTTGTACTAAAAGACCAGTGGTATAGCACAGGTGTAACTGATGTTTTAAATTTGACAGTGGGATTACACAAGTATAACCGAGGGCAGAATGTGGTCTGTAGAATCTATATTGTTGATGGCTATGCACAGGAAGGTTAGAACCCAAGTTGACTTTCAGACACCACATAGAATTTGCATTGCTGGCAGTTAGCAAAAACTTCTTTTACATGCAAACTGAAAAAACTCACTGAAATTTGAACTGGACTTATGTGAGTAATAATAAATATGAAACACCACAATGCCCTTTTTAGGGATTTATTTGTCATTGTGGAACTGCAGTTTAAAAATCAAGTATGTACGTGTACTGCCCAAGCCTCTGATAAGTGAATACCCAAATGACAATTCTCTCATAGTTATCAAAATACTACTGCACGATCAGCCAATATACTGAACTATGATGGAATCAATGCAGTTGCATTGGCAAATAAACCTGCAAAATGGGGTATAGAATCAAGCCTAATAAGCACATAAGCCAGTGCTATTTTTACAGTTTAATATTTTTTCTAGTACAAGTGATAACTCCCCCTGGTATTCTGCAATTTGGAGCTGCACTTTTATTATTAATTTTGCATTACGGTACGATCCAAAAGCCTCAACCAAGACCCATTGTGCAGGCACAGTACACATAGTGAGAAACTTTCCCTTTCCAGATGAGTTTGCAACCGAAATGGACAAGACAAACAAAGGGTGGGAGGGAGAAGAAACAGAGGTACAGGGAGGTAAAGTCACTAGCACACAGACATGCAGCTGCCCTGTTGCAGAGGCAGGATTAGCACTCATAACTCCTGACCCCTTGATCTCAGTACTGCCTCCAGTTCCACCCATGGCAGAAACTTTCATCTTTACATTCCTTAAGTCAAGGCTCACATATTCTTGATACATTTCATTATGTTGTTGTATCTCCAAAAAAGTGTTTTAAGAAAAAAAAATCAGAAATAAAGGGGAACCATATTTTATTTCAACATTTAAATATTGACAAGTCATTGCTACAGGATTTGCTTTAAAGAACTGTAATTTTAAGAGCAGTTTGGTTCTCCAAAGGAACACCATAAAGACAAGCAATTTTCTTGAACTCAATAAATCTATGATTAATTGGTATATTGAGAACCAGAACTTAACTAAAATTCACTCTAAAACTGGAATTTCCTTTCCAGTAAAAACTACATTGGAACTGCTTTTTTAAAAAAAATCAAACTTTAAAAAATCCTATTGGGTGTTATGCATCCTGGCTCAGTCACATACAACAGCAAATACTTACAATGAAAATAGCTCCACTGGAGCAATACTAATACATTTGCCACAGCTCCCACCCTGTCATTATGCACAGGAGTTTGTGCTTATCCCTTTTCAAATTGGAGACTTTTAACCAGGAATCCCCAGGATGAAACTGAACCATTTTCCTCCTGGCAAAACAAATCCTTCTCTGGTGAATTTTGTTATTGTTTATTGTTACAGTGTTTTATCAGCACTAAACTGTATGAAAGCTTCAATTAGTTCTTGATGAATGAGCCCATAAAATCATGTAGTTTCATTTCCCCTGCCACCAGATATTTCACTGAGTGTTATTAAATGAAATATAATTGGGATAGGATTCAGGAAACTTAGAGTCATCTTATTTTCTTTTGGGTTGGAACGTTAGAACAAAGAGCCATCGCCTTCAAAAAATGAAATACTTGAGACACATTCTAAAGTGAGAAATGCTCTATCATTCTGAGGCTATTAGTTAAAGCTGCTACACTATATACACAGATAACACAAAAGTTATAAAACTCAGCTATCACAGCCTTCTGACTGTAGCTTTGTAAATTTTGCATAAGTAGGATGAAGTAAGATTCTTTCAAAAATAATCCTTCCCAACCCCTTAGAATTACTGGTCCAAATTCATCTCTAGTGTAACTCCACTGACTTCAATAGAATTGTACCAAGAATGACCTCAGCCCATTATGACTAAACTCTTGTATTTCTGTGTGCGACTTTGACCGAGCAAGGAGAAAGAGGAGAGTAGGAAAGTGGATTTGCATGAACAGGGTGGCAGGTTATTCATTGTTTAACGGAAAATAGATTCAGGTGGACTGACATCAGTGAAGACCCTTCTCTTGTTCTGCAAACTGAAAATATTTTTCACCATGCAAAACTGTTTCACCATGTCAATGGACATTTCCCAAGCCTAACCCCCCAGACTCACCCAGAGAAGGTAGCTTTTTCACTTTGTCTGATGATACGACTTTCACAGGTGGCTGGCAATAATGAAAATAAGTGGTATTGCTCTGAGCCTGGTACTCTCCCTGGAGCCTGTCTAAATGTGCAAAAAGAAAAGGAGGACTTGTGGCACCTTAGAGACTAACAAATTTATTTGAGCATAAGCTTTCGTGAGCTACAGCTCACTTCATCAAGCTTATGCTCAAATAAATTGGTTAGTCTCTAAGGTGCCACAACTCCTCCTTTTCTTTTTGCGACTACAGACTAACACGGCTGCTACTCTGAAACCTGTCTAAATGTGGTTGAATCACAGATCCAAAACATGCTTATCATACTATGGACAAAAATAAAATTTAAATGGCTGAGATCATAAACTACAAGGAGATTCTATGCACCTTCTGGACCTGGGGGTTAGCTTATAGAACAGGATTACCAAGCAATCTGAGGATAGAAGGAAACCTGATTTACTACTAAGAAAAATGTTGCTAGTAATATGTTGGTGGGGAGACTGAATGTCAGATCTCTTCATGGGAGACATTTCCCTACCTCCCTAAGTTAAACACACATGGAAGCATGATGAAAACATCCCTGGACTTATCTATTTACTTCCTCTCCTGACATGGTAAGTGGATTTGCCAGTTGGTGATGCTGAATGTGTGTGTGAACTATACGGTTTTGTGGCAAAATACGGTTTTAGTTTGCTGAACGGGATAAGTTTCTTTACTGGTGTCAGGCCAACCACCACCCGCTGGATACATCTGTGTGACTTCAAAACAGGAGATATCACTCCAATTTTTTTTTAATTAGACAAAGTGGCAAATATCAGAACATTACAGCATCAGAATAGTGTAAAGCGATTTGTCAGTTGCAGTGAAAGAGTCCTTTCCCCTCTATATGAGGGGAGATTGTTCTATTGTCACTAGGCATATTTTTTTCCACTGATCATTTTAGGAATAGGAAATCCAATTGCCTGTCAAATAATCTGCAAGACAAAATACTAAAGATTGTAAACTTGCATTGTTGGAAAAAAATTACAAAGCATGTGATATTGTAAAAGAAGAGATAGTACATGGAAGGGGCATGATATTTTCACCCCTTGTGGTAAAATTAAATTACTCTTAACATGTCTGCAACAAGTCAAAAGCTTAGACCAGGGGTGGGCAAACTTTTTGGCCTGAGGGTAACATCTGGGTATGGAAATTGTATGCTGGGCCATGAATGCTCACAAAATTGGGGGAAGGGGTGAAGGCGCCAGCTGGGGTGCGGGCTCTGGGGTGGGGCCAGAAATGAGGAGTTCAGGGTGCAGGAGGGGGCTCTGGGCTGGAGCAGAGAGTTGAGGTGCAGGGTGGCAGGAGTGAGGGCTCCGGCTGAGGATGCGGGTTCTGGGATGGGGCTGGGGATGAGGTTTGGGGGTGCAGAAGAGTGCTCCAGGCTCAGACCGAGGGGTTCAGCAGGAAGGAGGGGGATCAGGGGTGCAGGATCTGGGTGGTGCTTACCTCAAGCAGCTCCTGGAAGCAGCGGCATGTCCCCCCTTTCAGCTCCTATGCGGAGGCATGGGCAGGCAGTTCTGCACTCTGCCTTGTCCGCAGGTGCCGCCCCTGCGGCTCCCATTGGCCACGGTTCCTGGCCAATGGGAGCTGTGGGGGTGGCGCTTGGGGCGGGGACAGCGTGAAGAGCCCCCTGGCTACCCCTACACATAGGAGTTGGAGGGGGGACATGCCGCTGCTTCCGGGAGCCACTGGACATGCGGAGAGGGGCAAGCCAGAACGGGCTTCTTTTACTGGCATTGTCACAGACTGCCTGTGTAACCTTGAGCAAATCATGTAATAGCTCTTTGCCTCAGTTTCCCTTTCCCCCTATCTGACAAGATAAATTCACTACTGTTTGAGAGACACTCAGATACTTTATAACTATATATTATACACACACAGTATATGTATTGCATGCATACACACACATATACATAGACCGATTGGATTTTTGTTAGGGCTGAACATACTCAGTGAGTATCTGTAAACTGATCAGAGCAAGAATCCATTTGTAAAGCATTATGCCCATCAATGGCACTGCAGAAATAATGTTTGCTTCTTGGGCAAGTTACTTGGCCTCCCTGTGCCTCAATTTCCCCAGTTAACTTTTTGAATGTGGTTGAGTTCTACAGATGAAAAGAACTATCCATGAACTACGTAGTAGTATTAGATTGCCTGCATATCAGTTGGTTAAAAAAAAAAAGGAAAGGAAAGTCATTGTTTCCTCTGTCATTCTTTCCTTTTATCAACATTTTTTAAATGGAGGAGAGTTCTATCAGATTCTGGTTAAATAAGATCCTTTGCATAATTATAAATGTACACAGTACATGAAAGGATCCTTTTTAAAGAAAATAGCAGCCTTCTGCGTGTTAAAGAAGGAGGGCTTGCTCTCTTAAAAATTTTCACAGTGCTCTGGGAGTTTTTCCTCTGAGATTTCATACTGCTGGTAGGCTGCCTCTTTAAAGTACTTCATATGGCTGAGGGTGGTGTTCCCCCTTTGAAGACTGTTACATCTTTAACAGATTCTCCTTTGAAGATATGAGTATCTGTGGGGTTTCCCCACAGAGTATATGTGGGGGAGTCTCCTGTTGACAGTATTTGCCAGATTAGGATTTCAAACCTTAGAAAAAATTCTCATCCCTGAGAAGACTATTCTCCTTTTGAATATGGTCAGGTGGTTTGAGCAGGCTCTACTTCTGAAGGAGTTCTCATCACTAGAAGGCTTCTGTATCATATGCAACATTATATCATATGCACTAGCATGGAAATACCATGGAAAAAAGCATTCTAATGATTTTTTTAAACAAGAAGCCTGTATTATAAAAATATTTTATAAACACACAAAACCTGCCTGATAATTCCAAGTACACTTGTGTTATGGCATTATATTGTCTCTGCTATGTCAGTCTCAATAAATAGGTTAGTTTCTTAACAAGTGGAGGGCCCTGTTGCAGAATATTTCAGCAAACTGAACATGTGTCTCAACTTCTTTCAGGGCATCCCAGAGAGGGGGGCAAGTGGGGCAATTTGCCCCAGGCCCTGCAGGAGCCATGAGAGTTTTCAGGGGCCCCCATGAGAGTTTTCAGCGGCAATTCGGCAGTGGCGGGTCCTTCCACTCCATGTCTTCGGTGAAGTGCCCAGAAGACCCGGAGTGGAAGGACCCCCGCCGCCAAAGACCCCAGACCCCCTGAATCCTCTGGGCGGCCCTGACTTCTACTATTAAAATGATAGGTGCTGGTTCCCATTTTGACTTTAGTTATCCTGCCAGTTTCTTGCTGGAAATACCATAGAGAGAAAATGTTTTTAAACAAGAAGTACTTTCCTATGAAAAGCCTTTTAAAAACCAATATAACATAATGAAAAATAGTTGATAGAAAGTAATATCATGGTGGAGAGATTGAATATGAAATTTTGTAATGGAAGAAATACTGTACTGTGAAAAGCCTTTAAAAACACAGATTTTTAAAAGGCTTTTTCATAGTACAGTATTTCTTGTTCACACTTCAAAAGAATGCTTTTTTCCAATGGTATTTCCATCAAGAGAATTACAGGATAACCAAAATCAAGATAGGAGTCAGAGAGTCAACAGCAATTTGGTTTTTTTAAAAAAGGAGAATTTGTGAAACACATTCAGTTTATTGAAAAATTCTGCACCAAGGCCATTATTAGTTAAGACATGGCCTTTCAGCTGAGATTGACAAAATAAGGATAATATACTGATATAACACAAGCAAGCTTAGATTTATCAGAAATAAAGGCTGGGTTGATGCACTGCTAACATCAGTTGTATTTGACATCAACTCTCTTTCTAAAGGTTAGTAATGGGTGTCTGGAAATTCTATCCTTCCCTTCAAATATGATCCAGATTGAGAGGCCAAGGACAGCAGGGAAAACCTTACTCTCAAAGTGTCATAGGCTCTTTAATGTTCATGCACAGCATAAAGAATCTCACTTGTTAAGGTTTTCACTTAATGACCCACCCCAGTAAATTGCAGGAATCTACCTTTCAGTGATGAAGGACTGAATTGACCCTACCAAGATTTGAATCCATGGTTCAAGGTACTCTACTCATTTCAAAACAGATTCTTAAACCACTGAGCCACATCCGCTACTAATAGCTATGTTGGTTTTGCATGAATTTTGAGTTGTGACATCTCCCTACCAGTGATTATAAATGTCATATAAAAACAAGGACATTGTGAACACAAAACAAAGACTCCACTAACGCCAATAATAAAACTAAATCCAAGTTACATCTCTATTTTTAATATTTATTCACATTAGTGATTTACAGCCAAATCGGCTTAGAGAAGAATGATTCTTAAACTTTAAATGCAAGAACAATGACGTGAGAAGCACTGTAAATGGTCGCTGAGGTTACCTTGTATATGTGTCTTAGCTTCAAAATGCACCAAGCAAATAGAATTAGATGGCATGGGGTGCGGGGGGGGGAACAGCATAGTATATACTGATTAATGGAAGCTGTAGATATCTTACTGCTCTGTCTGCTTGGTTAGCTTTGCTTCAAATCTGATACAAATCTCATACTGCACAGCAAACCCAGAAATAGTCCATGTTCCTTTAAATTCAGGCAATGCATCACTTTCTATTACCCTGTGTCACATCAGTCTGTGACTGTAAAGGATGAGTTATGTGGACATGAACCAGCATGTGGGCCTAGTTCACACAAAACTGGGGTTTCATGAGAAAGTCAAATGCTCAGATGGAAAAAAAAATACTGTTTTTTATTACAATATACATTGCTTATGTATAAAATCTTCCTGGGAAATGATTTCCTGTCTTACTCATTCTAATCACTGTATTTTTATTTTTGCTTAATGCAACCACTAGGTCAGTGTGTCTTCGCAGGCATATTCTCACCAGTGATTAATACCAGACATCATCCGAGTTTCTGAAACAGGGCCGTCCACCAAATCTCTCTCTTCGGTTCTTGTGTCAAACACGCAAGAATGAGCAAGGCTTTGCAGATTGATTCCTATGGAATCTGAAGGCCTTATTCTCAGTTACACTAAGGCTCTGTTATACTGCTTTAATAGGAGAAAGGGGCATTTAAGTGGGTGTAATGTAATTTAGCCCACTTTAAACACCCTTTAATACAGCCAGATAGGATTTAGTGTAACTGAGAATCCAGCACTCAGACTCCAAAAGAGTCAATCTACAAAGCCTGAGCAGGGCTCTTCAAATCTTTGTCTCTTTCAGTCCTAAAATTGTATTTATTAAATTGATTATTTGAATAATGGGACTATGCTCTCCATCCCATAGCACTTGGTTTTGTGGTTGAGACACAGGAGAGCTGAGTTCTATTCTTGGTTCTGCCAAAATATCATTGACTTCAACACTCTGTGCCTCAGCTTCCCCCTCTGTAAAATGGGGGCAATAATAATAATTGGAATTAATGCATAATACTAGTCTCCCTCAGTGTAACGTTGCAAGGCTAAATTCTTTAATGCTTATAAAAACACTGAGAACTTTGAATGGAAATCAAGAGAGTTATACCAGCAGAGAATGCGGCCCACTGTATCTTAAGTTATTAACCATTTAGAGGCAGGAACAAAGACTAAGCCAGACAAGCAAGGTGGCAAAGGAATCAACTGGTATATATTACAGAGAAAACCAAAGTCATGAGCTCTGTCTGTGCTCTAGAGTTCCTTGACATCAGCAAAATACACATGCAAATAAAGTGGACTGAAGATGAGTGCAGTCACTGGCTTCAAACTTTTTGAAGTCCATATGGAAATTCACTTCAGATATGTCCCATCTTACACACAAGGTGCAGGATGGAATGTTGGCAGTGAACAGGGCAAGAATCAAAGTTATCGGATTGCCTTTAACTGTGCGGTCTCATGTTACCTAGTACTTGATTGTATTTTTGTTGCAAAGTGTAACCTTAATTTTGAATTTCCTGGATAACATTTGCAATTTTGAGAAAACAAAAACATTCTCTTAAAAGGTTTTTATTCACCTTAAAGTAACACAGTCTGATAATTAGAGCATCAACAGTGATTGCTATATTAGAAATGCTAAATGGGCTTTTTTAGTAATATCTCACTTGGCTGAGTTTTTGGGGGCTGTATTGTTTATCAAGTGCTTTAATTGCAAAGTGATCAGACTTACAGCCTTACAGTAAGTAAATGTATCTGAATGTACCTTCTCTGGTACTGATTATTACAACCTTATGAATTTTCATTTAATATTTACACGCATATATGATAAACCCCCAAATATATAGAGATGGTGGAAGATGCATGTATAGAGCTGAATTAAGGTGATATTGCTGGTAACTTCAGTAGGCATTGGTGGTCTCAACAATGTTTGATGCTCCATGGCCCATAGGATGTTCTAAAATAGCTTGCCACAACTGACTGGCTTACATTGGTGGGCCTGAGAGCCAAGCAGTAGCTCTATGATATGCAGAATGGGACTCAGGTTAATTTCTGAAATTTGACCGTTAAGGGGGGGTGTTCTCCTGGAAAATTGGGAAACATGTAACTGGAATCCCTTAGTAGAAACTACTTCCAAATTGGAGTATCAACATTCATTGGAATGTGATTAAGTGTCAATCCAACCAGCTCTTCCCTCACTGTCTATGCAGTATATGAAGTCCAAAAACTCATCCCCTTGTTCTGGCTTGGCTTTAACAACAAACAAAACAAGTATGAGGTAAAAACATAAGATTAGTTCAAGCCTTGACCCCAGGTTTGGCTGTTCCTAAAGTTCCTGCCAAAGGACAGCTCAGTCCATCGGTGCTGGAACTAGGGATGCTGCTGCACCCTCTGGCTTGAAATGGTTTCCATTATATACAGGGTTTACAGTTTCATTCAATGGCTCTCAGCACGCCCACTATACAAATTGTTCCAGCACCCCAGGCTCAGTCCATACACTAGACAGCCATATCTACTTCCTTCCAAGCAGGGTCCTGGGTTGCTTGTTTTAGTACGTCAACAGAACCCGTTTCTCTAGACAGGATCAACACCTACTCAGAAGGTAGGGGTTGGAGTGTATTGGGCAAACACTGCCTGACAGTTACAAGGAGGAAGTCTCCTCACCTTAACATGTGTTTATCTGCCTTTCATTGTTTTCCATCACAATCTAATATAGTAATTTCATTTTAAATAAAAAAAAATTGAAAAGTCTTCACTGATGTCTCTTAACCGTATTGCTCAACACCCACCAAATTGCTAACTATTGCACATCAAGCATTTTAGTTAAACATCTGTCTCCTCATTTGCTTCCTTGTCAAATCTGCAATTTATTTTTGAATAACTTTTCACTCTGCATCTGCACGCTCCAAGACACAGGTAGAGAACACACCGGAAAGTGCAACACTTATTCTTTAGAGAGCAAACATGTAGTGCAAATTCATGCTGCGAGGACTTGCAAAGTTCCTTGGGGTTACATACAGGTGTGAAACTGTTATGGTAATTTGCTAAAGCATATTTTAGAGAAGCCACAGTATTATCCTGGCAGCAATTAAATCATTTATGAAAAAGACTGATGTCTAAAGCCCGTGTATTTGGCAGATGAAAAGTGGATGTCACTAGACACTTTCTTTATTCACAAAAGAAACACCAGGTATAACATTTTATAAGTAAATACTTGAATTTGATTTTGCACATTTAACTGTTCGGATATCTACTCTGTTTTGATAGATAGATAACTAAATCAGGTCCTTTCTCCAGTTCATTTCACAGAAATAAATATTTACTGATAGCAGATGAAAACCAGAGTCTCTAGATTCTGAATAGTTAATAGAAAATAAAATTATCTATATTTTAAGTACATTCTATTTTCAACATAACTGCATCCGCACAACAAATCTATTGAGTTGCCCTGACATAGTTACTGCAAAGGTTTTTCCTTTGCTGTCCCAAGGGCCCAATTGATTTATCTGCCAGAAGCCTAAAGCCCCAAAATAAGATAGCTTTGAGTTTACAGAGGTCATTTTTCATTGTCTAAATAAAAATTTCTAAACAAAAATCTCTCATCCTGTTAACCGCAGGGTCCTTATCTCCCCAGAGGCTACAAAGACCTGAAAAAAGCCATTTCAATTCTTTTATGAAGAAAGATAAAAGCAAGTTTTCGATTAGAAAGCCAAAGAAAAGCCTTCTTATTAAATGGTGGTAACAGTAACTAGTTGGAAAGGCAAAACTGTTCAAGGAATGGGGGGAAAGGAAATCATTATGCATGAAGTAAACACCATACATGAGACTGCCAAGACAATCTGAAACAATGACATTCGGGAAGAGAGGGGAAGTTCACAAGCCTTTGTAACTCATTATAGTTCATTTCCATCTATTAAAAAAACCCTGCTTTATCAAGCATGTTTTCTTAGTTGTGTGTGCATAGCTTTATCAAGTAATATTAACTGCATATTACTGTAATTATGCATTCAGACCCATCTTCTCTGATCTGTCATCATTCAAAGCACTTACCCAGAACTGGCTGGGTTTGGAGATGGCATGCAATTCCAGATTTAGAATAATAGATTTTGCAATGCTAAACTAAAAGTAGAATTATTGGAAGTTACTTCAAATTCCAAGTTTTGATAAAGCAAGATAAACAGAGACACTAATGATGATGCTTTGGGAAACTATCCAAAGCTCTGAAAGCAAAAGGTTTCTGCTGTTTGGAGAAACACTCAGTATATGACTATGAGGTTGAAGTACCCTATTAGTGTTCTTCTTCCTCCTTTCTGCATGACACAAGAAGAGAAATGAGACAGGAGTGAGGCACTTTTTTTCAGTTCTTAATACACTCTAGCACTAAATAGCTAATCTACCAATTAAAATGTCAGTGTACCTAGAAAACCTTCGCCATAACGCCTTATAAGGAAAAAAAATCTTTGACATTCAGTCTCAATTTTTTCTAAAAAGAGCAGGTTCTTGGCTGATACTCCCTTTTGATGATGGGATCCATTTCAAAATAGGGCTTTCAAAATGCGATGTACTTCCCCACATTCACACCATTTTCCCAGATTCTGAGCTGCAATCCTGCGTTTTAATAAGGATGAACACAGTTACACTCCTCTCCAAGGAGATAACATCCAGTCTTGGATTTACTTATGGATCATCACAGGTAAAAGTGTTAGTTAATGATGTCTGCAGGGTGTCAGATTGATAGAGAGAGGGTCTTTTTCAGTCTCTTAATTTGCTTAGAATAAGTTAGAGAAGAACCTGAAGTGGATTTCTCCTATTTTCTCTCTACCCCATTTTCTCTCAGCGCATCCTTGAATATGGTGTATTGTAAAGAAAAAAAAAAGGCAGAATATTCATTTCTATCTGAGATCATATGGTGCTTCTGAGCTTTCGCACATAATCTGGCAGAATTCAGATTCTTCTGTCCCCAAAGTCATTTTATTTTCCCCCCTCCAGAATGAAATTCAGTTAATGACAATGAATAGATTCTTTGTCTTAGGATTTTTTTGTTTTTAACTCAGGTTAGTCTCTCAAGTTGTGAGGGGGTCTCGCTAGTAAAAACCCAAGGTGAAATCCTGACCCCACTGAAGTCAATGGGCATTTTCCGATTGACTTCAGTGATGCCAAAAATTTACCCCCAACCTGTAGCTTTGGAATTTTGATAAGTACAGCAGACACAGTATAATTTATGTGGCCATCTTCTTTACATATTTTTAATATATTCTCTGTGCATGAACTTGTACTTGTTTCAATACCTATATGACAGAGATGTATCTTTAATTTTTAAAAAAACTAAGAAAATTATATTTGAACTACATTACAATTCCATACTGAAGTGATTACATTTTATATTTAAATATGGCATTGTTGGCCCGATGTCTGTATTTTAACAGAACACTACCCTTCTTGATCTAATTCCCTTCTGCAGTTAATGGAAATACTCCCATTGGCTGCAACAGAAATTGGATCGGCCCTAAACATGGGGTTTCATAATCTCTTATCCACTTCTGGACCTAGACATACATGATATAGTTCATGACAATTTCATTGATTTCACTGTCAGGTAGAGACTTAAAATACTCAGAATCTGTTGGAAAACATATGCTCCATTACAAATGTCATTTTGTAGAAATGGAAATGAATTTTATGATTTTATCATCAGTTTGTAAATTGTTTTGGCTGTGAAATCCTAAAACCAGATGATTTTGTATTGTGTTTTAGCTCTCCCAGATTAAATCTTAATGTTCTTCACTGGGACCACCTCCTGTTTAAACACAATATTTGCTACTATGGCTGAGATTCACCTGCTTTGGAAATCTCTACCAAATACAAGAAAATACATTTTCAAACTCAGAAGGATTTCTACAGTAATGCAAGATATTGATCATTGCATTGTTTTCAGCAGTAGCTTGCTTCTGTGTCCATTCCTTTAGAGCAGTAGTTCTCAAACTTTTGTACTGGTGACCCCCTTTCACATAGGAAGCCTCTGACTGCAACCCCCCCCCCATAAATTAAAAACACTTTTTTATACATTTAACACTATTATAAATGCTGGAGGCAAAGCGGGGCTTGGGGTGGAGACTGACAGCTCGCGACCCCCCATGTAATACCCTCGCGACCCCCTGAGGGGTCCCAACCCCCAGTTTGAGAACCCCTGGTTTAGAGTTCTGAGGAATCCAGTGGGTTAATAGTGGATTACAAGCTGTTAAGAAAGTACTGTATGTATTTTACTGAATGTTGTTATATCATTCAGTCTCCTAAGAGGCAACAGAAGGTATTCTGTCCCCTTGGTTTTCATTCAAACCACCGGCTGTGCTCATTACAAGCTAGTAGAGCCCAGTTGTGAAATATTAAAAACCCCAATGGAAATTAAGCAGCTTACACTCAAAGACATCATCTCTTTGCTCATCTCAACACTCACCATACAGGTACACTTTACTTTTTATTGGTCCTGTTTTACCAGCCTTATGCACCCTGACTGGTACCTTGCTACACAGCAGAGTTGACTTCTCAAGGATAAAGAGTTAAGTTTTCAAAACTGGACATGCCATGGAAGTACATGAAAAATACAACAGAAGCGCACAGGTGAAAGATGAGACTGCCACATGCAGAAGTATATGCCCAAGATGGGCTTCAACAGGGTGCCAATATACAGAACGTATTTTTTACAGGAGTAACTATCTCTGTACCATGGAAAAATGAAACTATTGTTACATTCATTATTTTCACAGGAAAGTTTTGTGCCCACTTCCATTAAGCTTGGGCAAATTAAATTGACCAAGGAATTTTAAAGATTATAAATAAACAATTTTAGCTGATGAAGATGCCTCTAGGTTTTTTAATTAAAAGTCAGAAATAATATCCTGCAGGGATCAAATTGATACCTAACAATAAGCAGCTATTCCATTATGGACATCACAGATGGACACATTTTACATCAGCTGATGACAAATTGAGATCTTTGTTAGCAGATTTAAAAACCACATACAGGAGACTTTACTTGTGATAGTGCAAGTTACATCCCAAATTTTCTCTCTCTCGCTCTCTGTTTCTAAGGCTATCACTATGACTAAAATCTAGTTTATCAACAGGCTTATTTCAATCCACAGTAACATTCAGGTATTGTTCTAAGAACAATCCAATATCCTCCACCAAAGCCTCTGTGTGGGGGACCAATACAATACCAGAGGTGAAGGATTATTTCCTCCTGTCAGCCTAGAGGAAAGTATAAGGCAATTCTAGCAAGAGCTGTTTTCATAGCCCAAGAACTATAGTAATCACTGGTGGGAGGACCACAAGGGAGGGAGAGAGGGGAGAAGCCCTGCTTCCAACACAGTTGGAATGATTTTGTCCCCTGGCGGGTAGTGCTGCTCCCCCTGCTGCAACACCAGAGGCAGCGCATTGCGGAGCGGAAGGTCTCCTCCCCACGCCCACAGAGGATGGCAGTGATGGAGGATCTGGGGCTGTTGCTGCCGGCGGGGGCAGCGCTGCCTCTCTGGGGCTCCCTGTTTGGCTCCAGGGTGCCATGTGGAAGGGGAGATGCTAAGGAGCTGACTCTGGGGGTTACTGGTTTAGGGGCAGCCTGGGGAATGGCCTTGCCGCGCACACACGCACACACACACAAAGATTACGTAAGTTATATAAAGAAAACTTAATAAATGCATATTTCTAATTATATGTTTGTTTTGTCACTTTTTGGTAGGCTGCAGAATTGCTGTTTTAGTTAGCTCACAAAGCTGATACTATTCAGTAAGATTTCAAGGAATGTTAGTATATTGTGTAGACTTCACCCTCCCGCCTGAGCCCCAAGTGGCACCCCTGATCACTGGAGCCAAAGGCACTGCACTCCCTAAATTAATCTGATCCACAAGTTTCATGGACTCACTAACCAGACCCACTGAACACACCCAATCACCCCAGCCTGCTCATAGTGGGCCCACCGAATAAAAAAGCTGTACAACTCAGTCAAGGTGTGCACAGCATGCTGCCAAGTCCATCTGCAGAGGCTATCCACCTCAGAGTCTTTTTGCCCCCTTCCTGCCTCTGCAGAGAGGAGACCAGAAAACAGTGTCCTCTGGCTCCAATCCTGCAGTCTTTTCTCACTCTCACCCGGACAACACTCACCAAAGTCAACAGAAGTTTTGCCTGCAGACACTTAAGCAACTGAGTAGTAACTTTTTTCATGTGATTTGCCCCACAGAAGTCAATATCCCATTGAATTCAAGGAACTACTCCCATGAGAAAAGTCATGCTGTTAAAGTATGTGCTGGAGCAAGCAAGGATTGACTGAGCTGGCCTGTATGTGTGTTCCTCTTGTTATACAAATGGAAGAGCAATCCATGAATGAAATTTACTAAGCTTTGCATATTTTTAGACGTGTTTGAGGCTGTAGGTTTGACCCATAGATTTATCCAGTTCAATTTGTCAATAAAAATAATTTGAAAAAGCATTTTATTCCTTCAAAGTGCAAATATAAAATCTAAAACATCAGTTTGGATGTGACAGAACAAAATCTAGAGTCTATGAGCAAAAGAAGAAAGGTAACTTTACAGGGATTTAGAAGTCTTCGGAATACATACAAATTAAATATATTTTAAACAAAAAAAGATTTACAATATGTAGTACACTACAACTTTATGATACTTTGCATATTCAATGTTGAGTTTTGATTACTGACCTTACAAATAAACTAAAGCCGAAAAGCATACGGTGCAAACCACTATTGAAAAGGAGCATTTACTGATGTTATAACTTCTATTTAAGGAATGTGTGACTAACCTCAGAGAATGGAGAACTAAAAATGTACACTATGTACTCTGTGTACTCTATGTACACAAATGTACTCTGAAAATTGCAGTAGAAGTTTAGCATTCAAAAGCCGTGTGATTGCAAGCATCAGTGCACAAACAGATGTCCCTATCTTCAAAACCCATTGCGTGATTACTACAGGCTGTGTAAGTAAAGCGGTTTTGTCACACAAAAAGGTACACCCATTATACATAGGGTGTGGGCAAAATAATTGTATGCTAATTTTGATTAATTCTATGCAGGGAATACATAGAAGATGTGGGCCTGATTTTCAGAGGTACTGAGCAGCCAAAATTCCCACTGAAATCATCATGAGTTGTGGGACTCAGCACCTATGAATATCAGATCTTTAAGTGTTAAACAAACAGTCTATGATCCTGCAATGAACTGCAAGTGGATGAGCCTCTCTAAATGTGTGGAGTCCAATTAGGTTCAATGCATAGAGCTCTTTGCAGGATAAGCAGCACCATAGAACTTACAGTATGTTTTGTAACTATTACTACATACTCTATCTTCCATATGTTCTATAACATGGCTCTCTTTAAAGTGCTTTTGAGTTACACAAACTTTAAATAAACAAACAAAAAATAGAGCCATGCTATTAGTTACACAAACAGAAAATGTATGAAATATATGTTCTCTAAGATATAAACAGCTCTATTTCTTTTTAAAGCTGTACAACTCAATGGCAGTTAAAATAGTGTGATATTATTGAACATCTGTTCTTGTTAGATGTTATAACACTTATAAGACATATTGTACAATATATGTTACACTACTATGGTTATTTGTTTGTGTGTTTTAAACTTGAAGGCAATAAAGCACAACCAAAATAAAGATCCCTGGCAGAGACTTTCATTTACAAATGTAAAATCTACAACGCCAAAAGAAAACACAGACAGAACAAGACATCTGAATTGGAGCTGTGAATAAGAACTAAACAAAATTAAGTTAGGTAAGAGTGAAACTTGTAACCAGGGACCAAAAAAAAAAAAAAGAAGAAGGAAAAGAAAGGAAAGCAGCAAGCAAATAGCCTCTTTTTACATCCAGATAGTCCTGAGAATAATAATGTGCTAGTTTTTCAAATCCAAGTAGCTATTGAAGATTGTAATGATTTCAGTCTAAAAAGCAATGCTGGAAAGCATCTTAGGAGATTGCCAGCTCCCACTGTGCAGAAACATTGTGTCATTGCATGCTGGTGTAATAGAGACAGACAAAAGAAATGCTTCAAGAAAAGAAGTGGGGAAGCACTGGATGATGTATTTTCCCAGAAAACCCAGTTACAGTTTTACCAATGACCCACACACATGCACACAAGAGAGAGAGAGAGAGACATTGGTAAAACTGTAACTGGGCTTTCTGGGAAAATACACACACACACACACAGGAATTGTTTTGCCATAAACCATAAATTCAAACTCATGATCTATTAAATTTAAAGCAGAAAATCTACAAGCTTTACAATAGCACTTCATGATGGTTTCATTTGCCAGAAAACATAGCAGCAATTCACCATCATAAATTATGCTCACTGTGACATCTTTTCCCGTGATTTTTATACCTACACAGGCACACAAACCCAGAAGACTAGCATAACGTTGAGATCAAATTGTTGGGACTTCTCTGCTGACCCTGGTTATACAAGGAAATGTGTAACAAGTCAAGAGCTAAGTTAATGCTGCTTCTGTTTGTGGCTTGTCTTCCTCAGTTTATTGGCTTGCTTTTTTTTTTTTTTTTTTAAATCAACATAGGAAGCTCTACAAACAAGATGTATGCTAATTAAAGTGAAATTACTCAGAATATTTTAGTTTACAAAGATTAAAGCCTAAATCATCATTTTAAGACGTTCAAAGTTGTATAAAAAGGCCAATAATAATTACATTTTATTTACTTGCAAGTGTTCTACATGGAAAATTTTTATGAGATGGTGAAAAATACTAGTTTATAAGTACTTTCTAGAAATTATTGTTTCCAGAAAAAATGATTTGGTTGCTTCTTTGTCACTATCCCCAGTCACTACCCTCCATCTTTATCAACCTAGGATACACAGAAGAATAATCTACCTCCTTTTTAACCTAGGGCCAATGAAGGTGAGGTGGAAGGGGAGACACAAGGCAAACCTTTTCTAATATAGAAAGTAGGAGCACCCTAGGATGAAAAAGCTGAGCCCCACCTCCACTTGACTTGAAACAGGTTGGGGTGGGGGAAGAAGGAGACATCTTCCAAGACAGGAGGGGATAGAAGGAGAAATAAAGCAGCTGCTTTTCAACAGCACATGCTTTATTCTGATAAAATGCAAAATTCAAAGAGGATTTATGTCCATAGTCAAACAGCTAGACAACACACTGGGCAACTTTCTCCTTCATCTCTAAGATCATTGTTGCTTTCTCTAAAATCAGATGTCCAGATGTTTATAATACTTTTAATTAAGTAAATTTCATAATTAAGATCTTAGAGAAGGAATCAGGCATAGAAATTATAACAGCTGGAGCTGCATAAAAGTTCTGAAAGAAGCTAGCCAGGTGGTTGGTTCACTGACATCCAGGATCCCAGCCCCAGTTTCCATCTCTTGCTCTCCCCTAGTAGTAGGGACGGACTCTAATGGAGTCCTATCGAATACTGATCAATCAAATGGACTAAGGAGGTTAGGGATGGGAACCTCTATGTATATCTGAGATGCAGACGACCACATAAGAAATGAATAATCAGTTGTCAGCCAGAGAAATTACTTGGACACAAGGGCAAAAAATACTTTCAGTGACTTGTCTGAAGCTTCATATCCCTTTGAGGCTTCTCTCAGCTGCTGCTGGGATAAACTTACATCATGCTAAGAAAGTTCTTTTTATTTCAAGAGGGGCTGATGAACTCCTCAGGGGAGAAGACCATGAGGTACAGCTGAGCAGTGATATCATACCCTGACAACAAAGATACACTGATTACAAAAGCAGGAAGCCTGAAGTTCAGTAAACAATTAAGTAGCTACATAAATAAGGTACTGTACACACACTTCATGATCATATTTAATAAAATATGTATGTAACCATGTTTGTCCATTTCCCCCACATCCAATTCACTCTGGTCCCAGGTGAGCAAAGCATGTCCCCAAAAGTCTATCCCCATTGATTATTCACATGCTGAAATTTACTCATGAGCATAAAAGTGTTTAAGTTTAAACATGTGCTTAAGGGCTGCACTATATAGGGATGGACTGGTGAATTTGGAGCTTCTGTTTGCTTGTGTCACCCATTTGTTGCATCTTGATTTAAATCAGGCCCCAATTCTGCAAACATTTATGTACGAGTAACTTTTGATGCCTGAATAGTCCCACTAAGTACATATTCCATACATTTAAGTTTGTATCATAATCGATTAAATTAACAGCAGTATTCGATAAGAACACCCATATTTGTAAATATTTGAAGAATCAATATAACCTCATCAGAACAGGAAGTGTCTCTGACAGTGAAGCTCCAAGCCTCATTGTGACTGTTGGGGTCTACATAAATATTAGTAATGATAATAATATTGATAGTTCTGAGATTTTAACAATGGCACTTTAATGTTCTATTAACATCTTTTTGTAGGAATTACCTAGGATTTTAAAAACAGGGAAAAATCCCAATGGAACAAACAGAAAAATAATAGGATACTGCTGCCACTAATGTCTATGGCAACTGAGAGAAATTCCATTCATTTCAGTGGAAATCAGATCTTCCATTTCTGGTACCTGAGCTTACGTATCTTTTGCCTTCAGCTCTCCTACATGGCATTGACTGCATAATATCATAAAAAAAATGAACCTCCAAAACACAGTCTTGGACTGTAAGAAAGGTTTGTGTGTTTTTATTTAACCTCAGATTTCAAACACAGACACAAGGATTATATTTTTATTTTACTACATAGGGGGACTGAATAACTTCTGATGCTGACAGAACACTTCATGTGATATTTAGCAACAAAGAGGGAGGTGCTGTCAGCCCAGAATTCACAAGAACAGGAGCCAGCTGAATTTATGACATACTGTGGGAAAATTACCTCACAGTCTACTTTTGCTGATTGTTCCTTATGCTGACACTACTGATGCCCTGAAAGTTGCTGTGCTCACATCCTCTGCTGCTGGTGTCAAAGAACACTCTTAATCTTCACATGCCAAGATGAGGAAAACCTATTGCAATGCCCAAAAGACCTAACTCCTGTCAAATATATTCACTTAACACTAGCAGTTTGGTCTACGGCACTAGAGAGTCTTGAAGAGAAGGTGTGAGGGAGGATTGGGGGAGGGGGGAGAGGAGAGAGAAACAGGCAGTGGCTTTAGCACAAAATCCTGTCAGTGCCTCTTTGCCATCTCTATTTAAAACACACTTATGGGAATATTGAACCTTGATCACAGACATATGTAGGCCCTGAGTCTGCAATAATATCCATACTGGTGGACCCCGGTGCATGAAGGGAACTCCACTGAAGTCGGGGTCCCTTGTGGATATCACTGCAAGATCAGGCCCTTTGTTGTTCACACACACAATGCCATAAGTGAATTTCATTGTTGTACTGCACTTGCCCCACCACATTCAGCACAGCATCACAATATAGAAGAGACCTCAGTGCCCAGTAGGGATTGGCCAAAATCAAAGCCATTCAGCCCCCCAACTGCTCCTTCTTCCTCCCTGACATTTGGGAGTCCAGATAAATTGGGAGACCAGACACAAACCAAAAACACAAACAAACAAAAACACACACACACACACACACACCCCTAAAACCTGCAAATGAGAACTTTTCTGCCAAACCCAAACTATCACCTGGGTTTCATTCATCTCTGTCTGAAAGAGATGAGCCCAAACTGGAACCATTTATCTGATCCTGCACAAACTTTGGGGGTTTAGATAAAGCAAGATCTGGATCTGAATTACCCTTGAGCTCTATCCCCACTTTGTTTTGAGAGAACTGTCATGGAATAGGTGATAGCTAGGGAAAAACCCCTGGGTATTGGCATACACATGAGCACACCAAGTATTCATTCCTATTTACTTTTAGAATTCTCATAACTGTACAGCCAGAAAAAACACACACACATTTTATATATGTGGATGTGTGTGTGCTATTTTGATGGAGAGCAAAGGTATTTTTCACTGGACAAGGATTTCCCACACCATACCACAATCAAGGACACCTACAATAGTTTTCACATTAGACTTGGGTTGGTAGAATTCTAAAAGCAAAGGTGCAAGGCAGAAAGATGTTTAATTCTGTGTTTATTGGGAATTATCTGAGAAGCAGTGTGGCTTACTGGATTGGGTAAGGTGCTGGGTGTAAGGAACTCCTGAGTTGCAAGACTGGCTTTGTCAATGACTCTCTGGCCAAGTCACTTAATCATTCACTGAGTTTTGCCACTTGTAATATGGGAACAGATACTAAAATTAAATTACTACCTGATTAAAATTAATGTGTGAATATTTGTGCATCTCTGAAAATATAAAGCGCTACATAAATGCTAGGTGATATTTCCATTAATTAGATGCTAGCGTATATTAAATCAAGCAAATGCTTGTTAGGAATATTTAGACGTTAAGCTCCTAATGGAAAACATTCTGAAGATAATAGTTTAGAAGATGAAGTAGTACAGACTGGTAAGACAATACAGTTATCACCAGGAGAACTTGGTAAACCAGTAGGTCAGTCAACATCTCCTTCACTTCAAAGAAGCCCAGCTTACTGTAAGTCAGAAATAAAATAGGTTTGATGGTTCAATATAGGGAAAGATCCTCAGCTGGTGTAAATTGTCATAGCACACTTGACTTCACTGAATTGACACCAGGTGAGATCTCCCCCTTCTGTATGTTTGAAGGCATGACAATTACTGCTCAGTTCATGACGGACTTTCTCTTACCAATGACATGGGAGTGAAGTTGCTAGTCAGGTCTGAGGTGGATTAGTGGAGCTGAGTGAGAAAGCTTCCAGTTGTGCTCACTCACAAACATTAAGATATACTTGAAATACACCCCAAAATTTTAAACACTCTATTTAAATCAATAATCATAATTGCTACAAATACGCAAGTTATAGATGAATGGGGAGACATTCTGTCCCAAAGACAATGGGAATTTTGCCACTGGTTTCAGTAGAGCTAGAGTATCGCCCACAGAGAGCCAAACAAATCATACTCAAACTCTATGTAAAACCTACTGATCTAATTTTACATGCAAGGCCTGATTCAGCTTCCATTTTAGTCAGGAAGAAATTTGCTGTTTACAAGACTCACTTTTAATGACATACATTATTTAGTTGCCTAAATGAATGGGTCTCTCATTGTATCCATTTCCCTCCAGCTATTCCCTATAATCACTAGTGGCAAGTATGGGGAATGCTGCAAATTCTGACATAATTTATAGCTAAACTAGCAAGCTTTTGAAAGTGACAAAAGTACTTCAGTGAGGGGAGGGCCTGGCCAACATTTGTGGCTTGGTTCTCCTTTTATATTTATTACTTTATTGGGAACGTTGGCTGGATGTTTCTTTCCCCTAGTTTTGTAGTTAAAGTTAGACACGTCCCTCTTGTGTGATTTTGTTTTGTCTTCTCTAATAATATTCATTCAGAATACCAAAACATTTTTTTAAAAGTATTAAAAAGAGCATACAAACAGGCAACTATACAAAAACAAAATCAAACACGGTACACTAGGAGAATAAAGCTTATGGGGAGAGAAAGCAAAGCTGTGTGACAGATGGAAAGGTCTCAATGGATGAATGGTACTACTACAAATAAGTAGCAGGCAGCCAGAGGGAATCAAATAATGATTATAGAAGAAAAATGAGGGTTAAAAAAATGGGGGAAAAAAGCTTTGGCTGAGGCTAAGAATACTAGATTAACAATATTTAATTTTTAAAAAAATATATATTTAAATATACATCCTCACTACCACCACAATAAGTCATGACAAATAAGGTAGACAGCTGACAAGCGAGCCAGCCTGGACAATATAAAAAGCTCAACATGTCCTTGGAGAGGAAGGAATGTACTCCACAATTTGTACTGGCATGCCCCCAAACCTGAACAGATTACTTTCTGACGATCAATATCTGTAACCACCAGAGGCCTGTTACAGAGGTTTTTTTAAAAAAATCAGCTTCAAAGAGACCTGTCCCAAGCCTACATTTTATTTTTGCCACTGGGTGCTGAGGTAAGAGTTTTGGACAAGGTTCATTTTTCATCTCTTTATAGGGCTGCGGATTGAATATGAAGTGTCCCAGCATGTTCTCAGGGCTTTGCTTTGTCAGTTTCCTGTCCCACAGATGAACATTCTAAGATGACACTTGTCCCCTCTGATTGAGGCTTAAACCAGACCTTTCACATCAACCTTATTTATAAATTCCCTTATGTGGAATTTTCCTATTTAACCATCTATAACAAATATTAAAGTACTCGTTCTCTCCCTGTAAGTCTTTATTATTTCCTAAGACTACTGGCTTTGTATGAAAGCCAAAAAGAGTCTTTACTTTATCTGAAACACTGTCTGAATGGCAGTTACATGCAGATACAGGTTAAATATTTTACAGGAGAACAGTAGGCACTTTTTTCATTACTATTACATAGCTTAATAGAAACAGAACCAAAAAGATATTTCCCTAGAACATAAGTAACTGCAAAGAGAGCCAAAAAAAACCCCTCTCTCAGATATTATTGTAAGTATGAAGTAATAATTTACACAAGCTTCCATAGTCATAGATGTACAATTTGGTCTCTTATTACAATTCTATCTTTCCAGCTCTCCTATCCTCGCTTAATTTTCCTTTGTCTTTCTCCAGTTCATTTTTCAACCACTGAAAACAGCAAACACTTTTGAGGAAGCCTTGATAGAATTTCTCCCCCATCCCCCCTTCTAATTTAATTTTCTGAAACTAACCTATCTGAATGAAGAAATACAAGATAAAGAATAACAGAAAATCTAACCAGCTTTTTAAGGAAACAGGCTAAAAGAAGAAGAAAAAAAGAGCTGTATTATTAATAGCAAACTCTAGGATGATGGATGAAAAGAACAACAATATCCTTTAATCATAAAGCACTAACATTCCAGCAGTGCTGGTAAGTGAGTGGAGTAGAGAAACCATTTGAGACTTAAACAGATGGATTAGAAAGGGTTCCACTGTGGGTTTCTGGACAGATTTCAAAACAGCAGCCTGATTAACTAATGCACAAAAAGCAAGTGATTCTTCCAATCAATAACCTTTTATGTAAGCATATTTGAGTTATAATATTTAAACACAGCAGACAAGTGGGGAATCAGGGATTCCTCATGCTGGGATAACAAAGCAGTAAGTTTTACTTGAATCTGGAGATCTCTTTTTTCCATTTCTCGCTCAAAGGGATTTTATAGCTGTTGCACTACATATGCATCAATATATTAACAGCTCACACTGGGTTTGCAAAATTAGTGTCAAGTTCAAAGTCAAAAAGCTGCTATTTTTACAAAACTGGAGGGGGGGTGTTTCTTTTTGTTAATTACGCTTTCATGGAACAATGAAACTGCACATGGAAATTACACAGTTTCTAACTTTTCTAATGAATAATCTCTTTACAAATAGTTAGAGATTGGCTGGAACCAAAACATCCTTCAGTCTGGGATAACAACTATTTATAAATGGTAAATTCACAAGTGAGTTATCAAGTTAATCTTAAATGAATATCAATAATGCTTTTATACTCAACCCAGAAGAAAAAAATATTTTAGAAACATCTTTATACCAAAATATTTTAAAAGAAACAAAAAAATAGTTTTGAAGTGTTTACTATTTTTTCAAAAAAGATATAGGTCTTAATTTACATGCATTTCCTTCTGCAAAGTCATATCTCCAATTCATGGCAATTAAGCAATTAGGTACTACATTTTATAAAATCACTAAGAGTGACTTAAAATAGCTTTCCTATATATAATGTTGTTATAAGATCTCGTATTTTATAATATTCTAGGGATAAACATAATTTTTAATGCCACTGGAAAGATGATTTCAGACTTTTGAATGATACAAGGCTTCCAGAACAGATTCTGAGCTGTTCCATTGTCAGTGAAGTCAATGAAGTTACACTGATTTATACCCTTTGAAGATCTAGCCATCCTGTCAAGGGTCCAGGCAGTAATATTGCCCATCTTTCACAATGTAATATTTTTAGGAAACACTTCTGGGCAGTTTATTTTAATACTGGCTACTTGAAGTTTTTCTGCAGTTAGGAAATTTACAAATATTCCAGTAAAGATGAATAAGTGGGCAGAAGACAGGTAAGGTAACCAAAAGGTGCATAATAAAAACAATTTATCTCATGGCACTGCAGTTTATCACAAAGAGATCACCACCAAATATGTACACAAGCACCTACAAATTAAAAAAGAAATTTCATTTAACTTTCTAATACATGCACAGAGCCAAAAGACTACTTTATATTGAATAAGAATCTCTACTAAGCTTACATACAAACTTATGAGCCGTGCCAAAGGAACATCAGGAGATTGTTTAATAAAGAATCCTATAAGTGAATGTTTGAAATATGTTTTCTTAGAACCTTGTAACTCAGCCAAATCAAAACAGATTTTAACAGGACTAAGAAAAGGCACATTTGCAATCCAAAGATTATACTCCTACCAAATTTGTACCACATCACAATGAAGCTGTAGAACCATCCCAAAGTCACAACAAATGTTCATAATGGAAAATGTCAATATCTTCATTCTTGAAAATGACTTTTCCACTCAAACATTCTTCCAAAATTACCCTGTGAACTGAGAAATTTCAGCCCAAAATGTTAATGTTTGGCAAATTTGCAAGCCACTGAAAAAGACCCAGTAGAATGAAAGTTTTTTTGGCAACTTTAAATATAGGCATCACTTTGCATTTTGCCAATATAATAAAATATACATATTGGACCCATTCTTCAGGTTTGGCTAAGCTCTTCTGAGCATAGGACCTGGCATAGACAAAGTTGACTTAAAGTCACCTCTGTCCTCCCAATTCCTGAGCTGCTGGAGGCTGGTTTTCCCTTTCACCCCCCTAATAACTTAAGGCAGTCTCAAGTAAGCTGACCTTTCATGGTCCCCAAGGGGCCATTATCCAGGCCAAGAACTATGGACTGTAATAGCCAACTGATTATGTCCCCTTCTGTGAAATACAGTCCCTACTCCAAGGTCAACAAGGAGGCTGGCTACACTGGCTCTGTGACACTTGAGGATTCCTCTTTCACAAGGGGAATGCTAAACTGCCCACTTAGGCCTACTTTGTCTGCTTATATTTACATAATTCTCGTTCTCAGCTGCTGATGAGCTGTGGACAATCTTTAAGTGTTCCACTTCTTTCAGCTATTAATATAGCAGAATTTCCTCAGATATCTGTTACCTGCAAAAGACAATATCTTCAATGCCCTTTTCTGACTCTGTATGGTAGCTTCACAAAAACAAACCTGTGAGGTTTAGAACCTTTATGATCCGTATACTGACTACATTTCTCCTGTTTGTTCTTAACGTATTCACAAATAGTTTCACCAGCAGGTGTGGCTGAAAAAGGAGAACGTGTAAGCCCTTGACAGGTAGTAAGCTGTATCGGCCTTGTGGCCTCTTAACAGTTCAACTCCTGTTGTTGAGTGTGGAATGGTCCTGTAAGCAAACAGTGTATCATGGAAAGCTTCTTTCCCTGGTTTCACTTGCAAACTGGTAAGTTGCAAACTTTTTCATTAGTCTGTCTATTCTCTCAACTAGACCATTAGCTCTTGGCTGGTATAAAGGAAGTGTTGTGCTTCATACATGCTGTTGATAGTGTTGCGTTTTAATAGAGGTCAGTTGTTTCCACAGTCAGTTACTAATTCCCTGAAAAATCCTTCTGAGGCAAAGACTGATTATATGAACTTAATCACTGTTTCAGTGGCTACATTTCCCGTGACTAACTTCTGGCCACTTTGAATGAGAGTCTCCCATCACTAAGGCAAATCTTTGCATAACAGGCTAATCTTCAAATGGTTGGGATAGTCAACTGGTGTGAGAGGGATGCTGAAGGCTTTCTGTGACTTATCACTACCAGCACAAACCATGCAATTCTTATTTCCTCAATCTGCTTTTCCATCCCAGGTCACAGAAGTCTTGTCACAATCAACTTTTGGTTAGACTCATCCTCAGATATCCCTCATATGCCAAGCAAATTTTCTCAGAAGTGTAGGCCCAAGAGAGTCAGTTCTCAAAACCCATTCATTTATAAGGAACAGTTCACATGATATACAATGTCTATATAATTGCAAGCGTTCTGGTGTCATCATCGTGTAAGGCCAACTGTCACCTAAGTCAGTCTTTTGGTCCTGGAGTACCTTGTTTTCTCTCATGGCTGTTGCCCACACTGAGACTGTGATCACTCCTTGAGTTATAGCAGAGGTCTGTGTAATGAGTCTCTTCATCCTCTTTCTCTGTTGCACCCTCATGATAATGTATAGGCAGGTGAGATGGACAATCTGCAGTGGTGTTTTGGCACCTGAAAGACACTCTCTGTAAATCAAAGTCACTTAGTTTAGTGGCCCATTTGGCAATTCTTGGAGTTGCTAGTCCAGAACCCCATGTGGGGTTAATATAAAGCTGAAAGATTGGTGATCAAATCATAAAATAAATCTTCTCCCCCACAGGCAATTTCTGAAGTGTCTTACTGCCCACAAACATGCCAGAGCTTCTTTCTCAAGGACAGGAAAGGATATTTCTGGTCAGTCAGGGCTCTGGAAGTGAATGCAATAGTGATTTCTCATCCATTTTTTTTAATCAAGACAGCACCAACAAGCATCTGTTGTGACAATTGTTTGTGTCTCAAACTCAAAAGGGCTTAGAACTAGGCCAGTGGAAATTGCTTGTTTGATCTTGTTAAAGTTGTTCTTGCACCCTTTATCCTGTTCAAACCTCACATCCTATTTTTAGGAGACGACACAAAAACTAATTTCAGAACTAACTGCTGTACAAACTTCAAATAGTATTCACACAATCCCAGGAAGATTGAAATATGTCCTTGTTGTCAGGCTCTGCTGCATCACAAATGGCTTTCACTAGGTTTGGTTTTATATGCCATTCTGAGAGATTGTATGCCCTAGATATGTCACTGAGTCAGTATGGAATTGACATTTCTTCTTGCTGATGGTAAGTACATGTCATTAAAGTTCTCTAGAACTTTAGGACAACATGTTCAGATTCATCTTTCCTATACTTAGATTGTCATCTTGAAAGTAACACCCTCGCTGCTCCGAGGATCCCATGCATCATTACCTGGAAGTTGGAGGCTGCAAAGGCTAATGCAAATGGTATCCCTGTGAATTGGAACAAACTTTCTGGAGTGATGAAAGCAGTATGCTCTCAGGATTCTTCCATTATGGGGATCTAGTGATAAATTGAGGATAAATCAAGGATTGTAAAGATTCTTGCCTCCTTCAAGGTGAGCAGATTTCACTGATGTTGGGTAATGCATGAAATCCAAAACAAATGTAGGAGTTTAAATTTCTCGAGTCCACACACACATGCAGTTAGCACTATTAGGTCTCCTGGCAAGAATGATAGGAGAAAACCATTCTAATGAATCAACCAGTTTGATGATATCTGCTTTGTATAGTTTAGGAATCTCAGTGCAATTGGTATGTTTCACACATTATGCTCTACAGGCAGCCCCTGCATTGTTTTTTAGCTGGATCTTGTGCTTGAACTTTTTTGCAAGACCTGTGATATCAATGAAAGCTTCTGGAAAGTCAGAGATGATTCCTGGTTGTAGCCTATCCTCAGTTTGCAGGACAGGTTCTGTGCCATTTGGATCTAATACCATCTGAAGATCCCGTTGATGATTCCATCCTAAAATAGAGAGACTCCCTTTTGAGCTACACAGATCTTCCCATGGTCATTATGGCCTTTGTATGTGAGGGTAACTGTAAAATAGCCATTGATAGGGATGGGAGATCCATCTGATCCTCCAAGGTATATGTCTGGAGGAGGCAACTCAAGTTGTGAGCTGACAAATAGCACAGTGTAGCGTTGGTTGGGAATTACAGAGTAAGGTTAAACCAGAATCCACTAACATCCTCGTCTCACAGCTGTTGTCTCGCATGTGGCAGTGTGGAGTAGTGTGGTGATTTCCTGTCACATTCAAATCATCATCAAGATTCAGTTTGCCATCATCCTCATCTGTGAGAACTCCTGATAGAACACTGATGGCAGACTTACAGAATTGCAAATATCCTTTTTTGCATACTGATTTGTTGGCAGGCTGCCCTCGAAAGTCTGCCTTGTGACCAGGGTCACATCATCTATAACACTAGTAGCAAGGTGGTGCATTGGAACGTAAAGGCACTGTGGATGTAGACTTAGGAGCTTTGTGAGTTGCATTCTGGTATTGGACTTCATTAACCTCTGCAGGCTGGAAGATATCTGGTGTAGTGGAAAGTGATTTAGCACGGTAGATGGGTACTTTCCACTTGATGGATTGTTTCTATGGTTTTCTCCAAGGTAAGGCCTTTTATCATGAGGACTCATTCATGAATCTTGGAACTGTTCATCTTCCTGACAATTTGATTTCTACACATTTCATCTGAGAAACTGGCAAATTCATAGGTTACATTCAGCTCACATAATGCAGCTATGTAGTGGTCAATGGGCTTGCAAGGCATGTGTACATGGGAATAGAACTTGAAGCGTTACGCAACAACATTGAGTAGAGGATTAAAATGATCGTCCAGGGCTTGGATAGCAGCATCATATGGAGTCACATCTTGTTGTAAATTGGTAACAGGAGGGAGAAGCTTGAAGATTCATTGCCCTTCAGGACCACGGCAATGAAGCAGTAATGCTTTCTGCTTTTCTAGAGTGTTAGTACAAGTTCCTACAGCAAGTTTATAGTCGCTGAAGTAAGACTTCCATTGTTCCCCTGGGAGCAGATGATCTCCTGGATAGGCACAAAGAACGGTGGAGGTAGAACTTGCATCAATGTAATAAATGTAGAAGCAAGCTGGAGAGGTCTGATGAACTGAGCAAGAAACATCAGAAGAATCAGCTGGTAAGAAATGCTAGTCACAGAAAGGGCCAAGTGGTCCTGTAAAACTATGGTGATAGTGCAGCTGGGGTACTCAGAATGGCAGAGGAATGCACCACCCGGGAAAAAGAAACGCTAAGAAAAAATACACACTGCCCCTTTAGATTTCTCTTCTCAGCAAGCTGCAGTTGCAGAAGGCAACAGGCTGTAGGCCTGTGAAGTTTCCCTGGGAGCAGCAATGGCAGGCATCATGAGGCAGTTGGATAAGTTAGATCTCTTTTTCTCTGTCTGTTCTTTTATGCTCAGAGCCAGTTTGGCTTGTACCTGAACCCCCTCGAGGAAAGGTTGGAGAATCTTGAGAACAGCAAAGGCAAAGTTTATTCCCCTCACTCTCTAACAGAGCTCAGTCTCTCTCCTTCTCCTCTCTCACCTCCCTCTCCCCCACGGCATCCTGGGAATTGTAGTTCCTAGACTCAAAGCTACAGGAACTACTGAGGAACAAACTTACAACATAAACTTGAGTAGCTGTCTGCAGCTAGTTAGATAGAACAGATATATTTATATATTTGTCTTGAGGTTTATGATGGAAAGGTGCCCCATGCATGGACTGCGTGCACAGCATTGCTCGGGAGTCCTTCATGGTATGGAGCACATCGTCTGTTTGAGACGAAAACAGTTTATCCCTATCTAAAGTGGTGCTTGGTGGGTTAAACCTCATTGTCTGAAGGGGAAAATACTGTCAGAATCCTGTGGTCCATAGGATTAATTAGGAACCCCTGGAAGGCAGCAGAGGAGAAACTTGCTCCCTCCACTCTATCCTGTAGCTGTTACCCCACCTTTGCTTCCTCCCTTCCCACCCTAAAAATGCAATCCTACTCCCAAGACCCCTCCTCTTATTACCTCCCCTGCTCAGCTCGCGGGGTTGGGGAAGCAGTGCTCCTAGAAGTAAGCATGAAAAGGGGTCAATTTTTATGAATTTGCTGAGATGCCAGTTAGTTTTTAAAGCTGAAATCTAACAAGCTAGGTTTGCCAATTGGATAAAGATTGTAACACATAAAGAATGGAATCTAATAGGATAAACCTTTTTTTATTCAGTCCAGAGAGCATTAGCTTACTAAATTTAATGCTGGGTTCTTTACAGGTCAACTTTCAATGGAACAATATTTTTTAAATCAGGATTCTTGGTTATTCTTAACCAATCAACAATTTATTAATTCACCCAGAACCACATTAGTACATAATTAACAGTCCCGTGATCAAGTGTAGACACAACTAATGATCTAGGTATGTACTGAACAAACCAATGGAGTCTTCCAAGCAACTGTCATTCTCTATGGTTAAGGTTCAGCAGATAGAACAAAGAAATGAAAATCAAAAAGATTTCTTATTACACTTATTATCATCAGTTCATTAGTAACTACCACTTTTAATCACCTTTCTAGCTTTTCTCCAAAGAGGAAAGATGTACTTGTTTTTAAAGCATTTTTGAATGTTTGGTTCCTGCTATTTGAATGGGTTAGTCCCAAAGGGATGAATTTAGACTATCAAAAGCAATTGTTTGAAGTTATAGTTCAAATCTCCATTAGGCCAATTTGCTTGGATTTAAAAATCTAAAATGTGGTTACTTGAGGATTCACTAGAGTGCAGGCTTAGCAAGATACTCCACATTACTATTGTTAAAGAATAGAAAGGGACATACAATGAAAATGAAATGAAATCTGGCCACTTCTTATCCTCTTAGCCCTGGAATGGGGGAGAGTCCAGGCATCAGTCACACTTAGGAGTCTGCAGCTTCTTGAGTTCAGTTAACTCTGGGGTCCCACATGGTGCCTTCAGTAGGAGGGGGTCACCCTGTAATTTCTACTGGATATGTATCAACTGAGTGCTCAGATTTTAGCTCTCGATTTCTCTGCTGTTTCCATCTGTATCTAGTAGATGGAGATGGTGTATAACAAATTTCTTCAATCCTTTTCTTATTGGAGGTTTTTTATGTTTGAGTCATTTAAAGGATTGTATTTCAGTAGCAGCCCACATTATTATTTGGATTTCCCCACTTGCTAAGCAATTACTTTTAGTAATTTAAAGTTAAGCCCTGGTTTATATCTTTCAACAATACTTCCTCCTTGTACCATACACTTCCTATTGTGCCACAATTATTTACAGTGAAAACCAACAAAATCCCTGCCAATCTTCCAAATTTGATGGACGTACTTCATACACTCTTGATTGTATGTAAACATTTCATGTTATATAGAGTTTGCAACAGAACAAGAGACCTTATCCAAATACAGAAAGTTACCGATTTGGCTCGCAAGGCAAGCAAATGTGCAGTTTCTAATTTGGGGTGAAAGACCTATTGACAAGGCAAAACAGATTAACCATGGCATAGCTGATTTACAAGGCAAAAAAGTGTATAGTTTATCATATGGGATTAAAACATATGGTTTGGATTTCTTGGGATGACAGTCAGTTTGCCCTATTTGACCTACAATCTCACCGCAAGTTACTTCTACTTTGCTTAACTCAGAGCTTCCCCACCCATCTCTTTATTCACTAACAGTGTGCAGTGGACCACCTCTCATAGGAAAGCAGGGTATTACTCTGCTTGCCAACTGTTTGGAGGGGGAGGAGTTAGATAGATTAGGAGAGAGAAAGAGGTTTTAGCCATATGGAAATCATGAGAGATTCTTGCCTAGGCAATTAACAATACTCTTATTTAGCCATTTTAGCGTCTATTCTTGGGGAATAGAAGTCCCAACCTTGGTTGATCTCACTGTCCTTAGACACAGCATCTCGCACGACACGAACCACGTCCTTATTGTCTTTACTTCCTAGGTGGGTCCTATTTGGGGATAAACAGAGATTGATAGGGCCAGGAGGAATTAGTTATGAATCATTCAAGGCTTACATAGAAGCTCTGGAGACAGCTTCACAACCCAGTGCTATCCCAGAGCTGAACACTATGCAGGTTGGAGGAGGGGGAAGGAAGAGAAGCCCAATCCAGTATTGACCACCTAGACCAAGAAAGTCCACCAGCACCAAACCTAACCCCCAGTTTTAACACAAGCAGCCTCAAGTACCCTGCAGCATTAAGCTCATACCAGTGCATTCTAAAGTGTCCCACTGCTTCTTCTGTTTCTCCAAATTCCACAATAGTTTGCCATGGGTCTCAAGACGGTGTTTCTCCCATTTCATGGCTTGTAGATAAATGGCAAAATAAAGAGGTTGCAAGCCACCATACTAAAACAGCCCAGTGGCTGTGATACAGCATGCAAGGTCAACTTCTAATTACAGTAATAGGATTTTGAACACAAATAATTTGAAAATAAAATCAAAGATATGGACAGACTTCATTTTGAAATATCATTTTAATTTTAAGATTATTGTTTGTTCAAAAAAGGAAAGAAAAAGTACTTCCTCCCCCAAATGCTTCACGTGCTCTTAGTGCCATGAGTAGTCTAATGTCCCATACGAAGCTCTGAGTGGCTGCTACAAGCTCAGTCCCCTATGCTGTCTGAGATATTTCACACCTCCACAGTAGGACAGTTCAACATTTCACTATGAAAATTAACCTCCTCTCTCTCTTGAGCTATGAATACCATCACAGCAGCCCGCCCTGCATGAAATTCTCAGACACATGCAGAGAGATGAAATAACTCCCCTATGGCAAACCAAACCACTGAGAGATGTTAAAAAAAACAGGAGAAAAAAAACCCTTCTCCTTTTGAGATCAGTTTATTCCCCTCACCAGAAAACACCATGAACTGGAAAATACTTTTTATATGGAAATAATTACCCCAAATTACAGTACATGCTGTAGTAGAAGCAATTAAGCAGTCAGCATTTATTAATAGGTACCACACACAATCATCACAGATACCTTCTACTCCTAAGTATAATGGTGAAGTTCAGGAACGTTGATTTATTAATGACAGCCACTATATTCATATTACTATGCAAACATTTTAGATACTAAAACAGCACCACCTACATATATAAAATATATCCAAGCCAACCACATTCTCATACAGATATATCCTGCAATTGACTTCACATAGGTGGAGGCCTGCATCAGTGGCTTTCCTTGCAGGTGCAGGGGTCCAGCTGAACGGAGTTAATGATGCTCATAATGGTAGCTTTGCTGGCCAGCTCTAAAAATGAAGCTGGCAATCTTACCAATAGCATGACAACGTTCTGTTTACCTTTAATACGAGGGTAGTAATTTTGCTCACCCCTTCTCATTTGTAATATTTATTGCATGTAAGTACAAGGGACTGCAATTTCAAAGCACTTGTTATTACCAGCACAGGCAGTTTTTACTTTACACCATCCCATAGTCTCCACTGTACTGTGCAATTTGGAGACGGTTCCTCCAGCATGAACTCACGTGTCAGAAATTCTGTCTGTAAGCATCTCCCAGGTGCAAATAGTCATACAAGTTAGGGGCTTTCCAGACCTTGCAACAGTATTTGAGAAAGGAAAAACAAACTTTAGACACTGTACGGGTTGCAGTGGTTTCACATTTAACTTCACTACGTTGGACTCTTGTTAAATTCTCTTATCCTGCACCAACTGGTGTCACCTCTCAAATCAAATGTTTAAATTTTCTTTAGCAATACAAGAGGGCAAGTTTTCTTGCTCCATATCACTTAAGGCCGCTTTCACCTTGTATATCTCATTTCCCCACCAATAGTGGATTAGCCAATGGGGCCCATGCCAAGGGGTCCTGGCCAATTAGAGTGGGGGCTGGAAAAATGGGCACCCCTGAGCCCCGACCCGCTCTGCCCACCCTGCCCTCCTGCCAGGGACTGGGGGGGGAGCCCCTGTGCCCTGACCCAACTCCCAGCAGGGGGAGGGGGAGGAGACTGTGGGTGGAAGGGACGGGGAAAAGCCCACACTTGCTCTGGCCCAGGGCCCCACAAACCCCTAATCTGCTTCTGGCCCCCTACATAGCACATGTTATTAAAAACACTGGATTTAATTTCATACTTTTTTAAAAGCAACAACATTATATTGAGTTAAAGCTTTATTAATAGGTTCTGCTCATTAAATGGATGCAGTACTTTTGCTGCTATTTTTTGTTGAAGTAGTTGGTCATGTTTCCTCAGCATCTTTGCCAGCAACATGCCAATTTTAAACAGTTCCCTTGCCAATCCAATTAAGTTTCTTTCAGTGTAGTTGCCGTGCCCCCTGTTCCCCTTGCCTTGGTAGTCTCTCATTCTAACTTATACATTTTTGTTTAGAAAGTCCTTTCAACAGTTTTTAACCATATTTTACCAAATTGTAGTGGGCACAATCCTTGGTAAAATTCAGTAACACGGACACAAAATCTGACTATCTTTGCACAATACATCTTAACCCTAAACCATTTGGACCCATCTCCGGTCTAGGACACTAATCTCTATCTATTTACTAAACTCCATGCAATTTGTGTTTTTACTTCCTTAGTAATATTTATTTTATGTCACAGTTACACACAACTTTTGGATTTCTCCCAAGAAATGAGGCCTTGTCCATGTCTAGTTATTGATGTCAAGCCAGGACCAATGCAACATGGGAGTTGTCACAATGGTGGGCGTAAGCACTGAGTAGACGGTAAAGTGCTGCTGTTGGCTTAAGAGCTGGTCTGCTGGCTCTTCCAGCAAGCAGGTGGTATAGCCAATCAGGCAGTCTGCTGCAGGCCAGCTATGCTTGTTAGGTTTGCCTGAGGACTAGCTCTGCTGCAGGCTCCCATTCCTGATATTTGGTTTCAGTGTACTGGCATTTTCCAATGAAAAAACATTTAGTTGAAAGATTACCAACCATCTCTAGTCTGGCCTATGCTGTAAGGGCTGAATGCCACTCCTAATTGTCCAGTGAGTATAGAGAAACAAGGCTTCCCTTAGTCCAGAAATCAAATCTGGTCTCTCTTAGCAGAAGCTTTGTCTTGGTCATCACTTGAGTCACGAAAGGCTGCAAGTTAAATGGAACCCTTAAACTGAGAAGAATCCTTAATCAAGCCATGATTGCTATTAGCAACTGAGTACTGGGAAAAAGGTTCACGGTAATTTTTTAACTATACATAATGACTGTCTTAACTTTTTCATATTAGACAAATCCTTATACAGTACACAAGTCACCAGCAGTCCTGAGCTGCGGTTCTGTGGTTGCACACATACATAGCATATGAATCAAAAATGAAATCTGTCCAGGACTCTAAAAGCTCCCAAACTGACATGCAGCTTTAATGTGAGCAACTAAAAGATTTATTTTTTTCAGATCAAATACAAAGTTCTGGGTGTAATTCTGTTAAGCAGTTTTACATTTTGCCACTAGGATTTCCCCCCTCTCTGTGTTAAGCTTTAATATCCTTTCAAATGCATTAACATGTCCCTGGAACAGACACTTGGGCTCCTACATGCTTTGAACATTTCCATCTTAAAAACAGCTTTTGGTTCTCACTAAGGCTTTATGTACCACCTTTCTGGCATTAGAGCTTGTAAAACAATGAGGAAAATGGCTCCTTGCCCACAAAAAAATTCTATAGGGAGCAGAAACTTGGTTTAGGTCACCCTTCAGCCAGATAAGAAATGAAGAGTGTACCTGTACACATCTTGGATTCATGAAAACATTTGCTTCCTCTTCAGTCCACATGGGTTCACACCTCCAGAGTTTGTTTTTGCATTTCAGATTTGAACAAATCCCATATTTCAAAGTGAATCAGAAGCAAAAATCAGTGAGTTTCATTTGTTTTCCTGTGCAAGCCTTGTTTAACCACCTATGTTATTATTACAGTGCAAAGCAATACATTGGCCTACATTCACACAAAAGTGGGACAAGGCTCATGCAAGAGGTTAGGACTCTTAGCAACACTGTTAATGTACAAAGGCCAAGTTGCAAGTTTGACACTAAACTCATAATCAAGCAAGTTTCACATTGCTTCTAGCTTCATTACAAACAAACATTTTGAACAGCTCTACTGAAGCCTTCAACTGACATTGCTTTTCTCCACCCTTGTAAACACTCAGAATAGCTCAACAGGATTGAGGCTTCTTACAAAGCACAAATTATTTTTTGAAAGTCAGTTCATCTCAAAGTTGGATTAATCATGCATTTTATAGTCCTGAGGCCAAAAAATTATAACTTCTGTGCACAATATTTAAAATTCTGCAAGTTTTATTTGTCAATAAATAAATGCAAAGGCTCCAGCATGGCAGTGGGGAACACAGGCCGCAGGCTGCATGAAGGTGAGAGATCACCCTGCATCCTCCCCATCCTGGGGACACTGTCTCAGTAGTGAGGTTGCATCTGACTCTGACCCAGCACAAGGCCTGGGCATGCCCCAGAAACACCCCTCTGTGCCAGACGCACCAGGGGTGATGCAGGCAGGATCCAAGTGTGGAGAGGCTCGGGGGGGAGGAGTTGGGGGGGGGGGAATCCAGGTGTGGGGTGAGGATTCTGTGTGCGACAATCTGGGTACAGGCAGCTCAGTGCAGGTCTAAGTTTGTGGGGGGGGGATCTGGTTGCACAGAGGCTCATTGTGGGATTGCAGGGACAATGGGATTCTCTAGGGGCTTTCAGGTGAAAGTGGTAGGGGCTCAGTGGTGTGGGGGTCTGGATGTGGGGCTCAGGGAGTGGGGCTCAGAGTGGGACACATGACTTACAAGGAGAGGCTGAGGGAACTGGGGTTATTTAGTCTGCAGAAGAGAAGAGTGAGGAGGGATTTGATAGTAGCCTTCAACTACCTGAAGGGGGGTTCCACAGAGGATGGAGCTTGGCTGTTCTCCGTGGTGGCAGATGATAGAACAAGAAACAATGGTCTCAAGTTGCAGTGGGGATGGTCTAGGTTGGATATTAGGAAACACTATTTCCCTAGGAGGGTGGTGAAGCACTGGAATGGGTTACCTAGGGAGGTGGTGGAATCTCTATTCTTAGAGGTTTTTAAGGCCCGGCTTGACAAAGCCCTGGCTGGGATGATTTAGTTAGTGTTGATCCTGCTTTGAGCAGGGAATTGGACTAGATGACCTCCTGAGGTCTCTTCCAACCCTAATAGTCTAGAAGTTCAGAACAGGGGGTGGTCTGGATGCAGGGGTGAGGGTCATTGGGGTAGGGTTTGGGTATGGAGGGCTTAGGGGGGTTCTAGGTGTATCACATGAGGCTTGGTGGGGGTGTCTGGGTATAGGAGGTCTGGATGCATGGGAGTCGGCAGATGGGGGAGCAGCTCCCTGTATAGTGACCCCCTCCCCGCTCAGCTGAGGAGTAATGGGGGCAGGAAGAAGAGGAGGATACTGGGCTTCCTGCAGCTGGGGAAGGCTTCTGGGGAAAGTCTGACAGCCCCAGCCACTCCTTGCAGGGGAAAGAGGAAGTCCTGTCCTCTCCTGCCTCCAGCCCAGCTGGGACTAGCAGCTGATCCTGCTTCAGGTAGGAGCCTCTGGCTGGGGAGTCCTCAGCCCTGCAGTGACTTAGCGTCACGCCAGCTGCTCCAGGTGCCTGAAACGATGTACTTGTGCAGCTAGGGAGCTGTGCATGACTGCTCTTGCAGCTTCCCTGTCAAAGTCATTTTTCTGTGGGGAAGCAAAGAAATCTGTGAGGGACATGAATTCTGTGCACGTGCAGTTGTGCAGAATTCTCCCAGAACTAAAATTTTAGGTAGGTAAATTGGTGACCAATCTGGTTGTTCCTCATGCAGAATTATGCCTTCAGTGGACACACGTAACTCATGCTCATCTAGATAGATAGCACTGTCTGCATTTATACACACTACTTCTCTGCCACATTGGTCATTCTGTTCCACTAGCACGTAAGTACTAAAATAGATAGAGTCTTTGCCTGGTATTTAGGTGCATTTTCCAAAGGCAGTGCTTCCCCCATCAGCAGTTACCACTATATGCCTTTTATACTTTATTATTAAGGACCTACTTAACTTGCAGTATTAGGCTTCCACTGCAATTTTGACAGCTGGAACCCTACCGTTCGCTCTCACTTTTGAGCTCTGGTTCTAATAACGTATAAAAAAACTTTACTTTTTTTTTTTTTTAATACTTTATCAGAACTGGAGCTCAAGTGATTTTTTTGCCCCTGGCTGGAGGTCTATTGGGCAGTCATAGGGTCAGTGTGGGGATAGGACATCAGCATTCTTTTTATCAAACACATCTGTAAGGTCACTGTACTTGTCCAGAATTAAGGAACCAATATCTTGATAAAGTACAGGCCAGAGCTGAAGAGAAACAGTCAAACAAGGAGTTCCATTCAATTGCATCACATGAAGGTAGACAACTAAATATTGACAAATTTTACAAGTGATTGTATACAACTGCAAGAAGTCCACACACAATAAGACGGTAAACTTGAGTACCTTATATTAAATGTGGATATTGATATAATAGGCACAACAGAAACATGGTGGAACAATGGTAATCAGTGGGACACAGTAATGCCAGGATACAAAATATATAGGGATGACAGTAGGTCACAGTGGTGGGGGAGTGGCACTATAGGTGAAAGGAAGCACACAGTCAAAGTAAAAATCTTAAATGAATCGAACAGTGCTAAAGAATCTCTCTGGATAGAAATTCCATGCTTGACTAAAGAGTATTAAAATATACTACCAACAACTGGACCAGGATGGTGATGGTAATTGTGAAATGCTCAGGGAGATTAGAGAAGCTACAAAAACAGAGAACCCAATAATAATGGGGGATTCCAATTATCCCTATATGGAGTAGGAACGTGTCGCCTAAGGAAGGGATGCAGAGATAAAATTTCTAGACACCACTAATGACTGCTTCTTGGAGCAGCTAGGCCTGGAACCCACAAGGGGAGAGGCAATTCTTGTTTTAGTCCTAAGTGGTGCACAGGATCTGGTCCAAGAAGTAAATACAACTGAACTGCTGAGTAATAGCAACCATAATGTAATTAAAAGTTAACATCCTGGGGGGGGGGGGGGTTACCAAAGAAACACACCAGAGACCATTTAACTTCAAAAAGGGGAACTACACAAAAATGAGGCTAATTAAACAGAAATTAAAAGGAACAGTTATAAGAGTGAAATGACTCCAAGATGCATGGAAACTTTAAAAACACCATAAGGGAGACTCAAATCACATGTATATCCCAAATAAATAAAAAATTGAGGACCAAAAAATGCCACCATGGCTAAACCACAGAGTAAAAGAGGTGGTTAGAGACAAAAAACATCATTTAAATATTGGAAGTGCTGAGGAAGTCGTATTCCTGAGGAGAATAGAAAGAGGCATAAACTCTGGCAAGCCAAGTGTAAAAGTATAATTAGGCAGACCAAAAAGAATTTGAAGAGCAACGAGCAAAACACAAAAAAACAACTGCAATTTAACAAAAAAAAAAAACACATCAGAAGCAGGAAGCCTGCCAAACAATCAGTGGGGCCACTGGATGATTGAGGTGCTACAGGAGCACTCAAGGAAGAAAAGGCTGTTGCAGAGAAGCTAAATGGATTCTTTATATCAGTCTTCTCTGCAAAGGATTGTGAGGAACATTCTCACACCCAAGTCATTCTTTTTAGGTAACAAATCTGAGGAACTGTCCCAGACTGAGGTGTTAATAGCGGAGGTTTTGGAACAAACTGATAAATTGAAAAACAAGTCACCAGGACCAGATGGTATTCAATTAAGAGTTCTACAGGAACTCAAATATGAAATTGCAGAACTACTAACTGGTACGTAACCTATCACTTAAATCAGCATCTGTACCAGATGGACTGGCAGATAGCCAATGTATTGCTGATTTTTCTTTTTAAAGGCTCCAGGTGACCCTGGCAATTACAGTCTGGTATACCTAACTTCAGTACCAGGCAAATTAGTTTTAACTATAGTAAAGAACAAAGTTATCAGACATAGATAAACATGATATGTTGGGAAAGAGTGAACATGGCTTTTGTAAAGAAAAATCATGCCTCACAATTTGTTAGAATATGGGTCAGTAAATGGTTAAAAGATAGGAAACAAAGGGTAGAAAGAAATGGTCAGTTTTCACAGTGGTGAGAGGTAAATAGCAGGGTCCCCCAAGGATCTGTACTAGGACTTGTGCTGTTCAGCATATTCATAAATGATCTGGGAAAACGGGTGAACAGTGAGCGGGCAAGATTGAAGACAATACAAAATTACTCAGGATAGTAGAGTCCAAGGTTGACTGCAAAGAGTTATGTGGGGATCTCACTAAAGTGGGTGACTGGGCAACAAAATGGAGGATGAAATTCAATGTTGAAAAATGCAAAGTATGCACATGGGAAAACATAATCCCCACTATACATACAAAATGATTGGGTAACAGTGGGAGCTGTTACCACTCAAGAATGAGATCTTGGAGCCATTGTGGATAGTTCTGTGAAAACATCTGCTCAGTGTGCAGCAACAGTCAACAAGGCTAACAGAATGACAGGATCCATTAGGAAAGGGATAAGACAGAAAATATGTCATAATGCTACTATATAAATCCATGTTACTCCTACACTTTGAATACTGCATGCGGTTCTGGTTGTCCCATCTCAGAAAAGATATTGAAATGGAAAAAGTACAGAGAAGGGCAACAAAAAATGAACAGGAGTATGGAACAGCTTCCATATAAGGAGAGATTAAAAAGACTGGGACTGTTCAGTTTGGCAGGGGGAAGATAGCTAAGGGGAGATGAGATAGAGGTCTATAAAATCCATGAATGGTTAGAGAAAGTGAATAGAAGTGTTATTTACCCCTTCACAGAACCAGGAGTCACCCAATGAAATAGGCAGCAGTAGTTTAAAAACAAACATCTGGAAGTACTTTTTCACACAATGCACAGTCAATCTGTGGAACACGTTGCCAGGGGATGTTGTGAAGGCCAAAAGTATAACTGGCTTTAAAAAAAAAGAATTAGATCAGCTCATGGAGGATAGGTTCATCAATGGTTATCAATCAAGATGGTCTGGGACCCAACCCCATTATTCCAGGTGTCCTCCACCTACCAGAAGCTGGATGGCAGTGGATGGATGACTCAATTAATAACCCTGTTCTATTCATTCCATCAGAAGCATCTGGCACCAGCCTCTGTCACAAGTCAGGATACTGGGCTAGATAAGCCGTTGATCTGACCCAGTATGTTATCAGACACATAGATAAACACAATATGTTGGGAAAGAGTCAACATGGCTTTTGTAAAAGAAAATGCTGATGTAGTACCAAGCACAGAGGATGCTTTCTCAGGGGATGATTCTGTCTCTCCCCACCCGCCACATTGGATTTTACTAGGCACTGCAGCCAGTAGAACCCAGAGTCTAACCACACCTCCCACATCACCCAGGAAGTGTTTGGGTCCTAGCGGCAGAACCAGGGGAGGTCCTATATGACCCAGAAGTGTGGCAAAAGGATCAGGTCAAACTGCATAATCTCCTGGTGATCCCAGGTTTCAACCTGGAAAGGTGTTGTCTCATAAGAAAATGGGTCCAGAGGACAACATACTGCTGTAAATAGTCTCCATCTGCTGAAGGAGCAAGTAGTTTCTTAGGCAAAGACCAAGTCCATAATGATGCTGGATGCCCTGGAGTTGATCAGTCAAAGTGGGATGCAACTTATTTTGGGTGTAGCTGAGTCCCAGAGCTAGAGGGGGATCTGCTGGTGTGGTTGGTGGGGGTCCACTGGTGAGGGGCACTGTAGGCAGCACAGGAGATCCATTTGGGGAACTTTCTCTCTGGAATATGTCAAGCTGCAATCCCTCTTCTGGGGCTGGACAGGGTGATTTCCCATCACCATAGTGGGGTAGGGTTTGTGGGGACATGCTGAGGTGAAGTGGTACCTTCTCCACAGTACAGACAGACCATTTCAGTGCTACTCCTTCTATGCGTCTGTGGTGCGCCTCTTAGTGGTGTTGATCTGCATGGTCTCTGGTCCGGACCTGGGCAAAGGGCATGCACAAGGGGCCGTCGATACAAGGCTGGGGATGGATGGAAGCCTGTTTCTTTTCCAGACAACACTCGAGTGGCCAGTTATCGATTCTTGTGTGGAGCTTGATGTAGGATGGCAACTCAAACAGGGGGATTGACCTGAGCTAGCTTGTCCTTTATGGCATTGTTCAATCCCCAACAAAAGTAGAAGATCTGGGCTACCTTGTTCCAGACACTAGGTTTGGGCTGCGTAGGCAGAGATTGGTCAGTGACCCTGCGTGAGTTAGCAGAGGGCCACTTCAGCCGTGCAGGCTCAGTTGGGGTCTTTGAATATTAAAGAGAAGGAGTGGATGAAATCCTCAAAGTGGCCAGCCATCAGGTCAGCCCATTACAAGAGCAGTGATACCCAAAAGAGGGCTGCTGTACACTTGTAGTTCACTTTTGGTACAAAGATGGCTGCATCAGGAATAGCAAGCAGCATTAGTTAATAAACCCCTGAAACTTAAGGCCATCACCATCAAACTGATCTGGCAAGGGGGCTTTTGGACCACATTCTGTGGCTGCGGCTATAGGTAGGCCCAAAGGTCCCAGAGGGATCCGGACTTCTGCTCGGAGGGAGGTGTTCTCTAACTGTAGCTGAAGAACTTGGTTCTGCAGTGGAGACACTGTCACTGGGTTCTCCAGCACCCATATGCTTCATCTAGGCCCTGGGGTCTGGTACGGACGTCTGTGCAAACTGTCAGGCTCTGGGTTCTAGACAGTCAGGGTTGGTGGTTGGAGTGGTGGTCAAGAACAGGTACCAAGGGTCAAAACTGGATTCAGAGTCAGGACTGGACTGAGCAGCACTGAAACCAAGGTCCAGGGATAGATCATGGGTCAGTACTAGGGTCAGAGTCAGTAATCAAGCCAAAAATCAGGATTGTTGTCATAGTCCAAAGGTCAAAGCTTGGCTGGAACCAGTCCAAGGGGTTGGGTGTCAGGAGGCAAGTGCAGGGCTGGAATGGGGTATGAACAAGGCTGAAGCTAGTTGTGACAAAGCTTGGGCAAGACTGGGACAGGAACGGATCCAGGGGAAGCTGGAAACCTAGGGAGTTTAATGCTATAATTCAGCAGGAGGGTTCCTAGCCAACTGGTATTGCTGCACAGACTAACTTACAGTTCTGGTAGCGTGAGTGAAATACCTGTACCTGGGGGTTATCAGGCCAGGGCCCTGCCCAGGGATAGGCTGCTGCAGCGTGCCTGAGGGATGAGTCACAGCAAGTGGAGGGATGAGTCATTGTCGCGGAGTGAACAGACCAGATACCCCCATATTGAGCCCAATGATTTTAGTTAGACTAAAGCATTTCAGTTCTCAGGAGACTATACTATGGTGTTCCACAGGCAGAGAACAGGTGAGATTGATGCACCACCAATGCCTGACACCCCTTCAAGGGCTCGGAATTGATTAGGTGAAATATGCCCAGATAATCCTAGCCAATGATTCAGGCCCCATTTGCTAAAGAAACGTATTCAGATAGTAAAACAGGGTACAAAGGCTCTTTTAAGAGAAATAAGGGCAAAAATTAGTGCTTCTGGCCTGAAAGAAGAACATATATGGCGCATGGGATCTCAACAGCACAGGAACACAAGAAAATAATAGAGAGCCTGTAGATTGTAAAAATACTTTGTGACTGGAAGGACTTATACACCATAAACAACTGCTGCAGAGCAGAGGCACACAGAAACCAAGGGCATGCAATTTTCTTGTAAAGTTGATCAGTTCTGGGGTGTTGAATTTGGGTCTCAGAGGCTTGCTATCCTCTGCATCCAAGTCACTGTCTTCTTATGGCATGCTTAATTCAGCCAGTAGTGCATCGCCCTACCCTAAAGTAGGGTACTTTCCATACCACAGAAATAGAAGAGATGTGATTGCATTCAGTGCTGATCATGGCAAGGGCCCATAGGTCTGCTTTTACTGCTTTACTGCAGTAAAGACAGACCATTATTTTGTTTAATCACATGTATGCTCTGTAATGGGTAAATCATGAAAATCTGTGAAGTAGCTGAGGACGCCTCAAGAGAAATCAGGCATCAAATACTGCAGAGCAGAGCTCTAAGTTTTTCCACAATGTACATATTACCAATAACAGAAGTTAACTTAAGGAAGGAAATATATCTATGGACTTTCTTAATGAGTAAAAAAAATATTCAAGTTACATTACATTTCATGTTTTCCTGAGACTTCTATTTTTAAACTAGTGTGTTCTTAGAAGATTTTATAACTCTCTAAATTTGCCTAGGGTGATTACCCCTACTGTGCAATTTGCCACTATTTTATTAAAGCAAGATTAAAGATAATACTTCACTGGAAGTAGTAACAGCAGCATTAACCTCTATTTACCTTGACATAATAAAGCTTTAATAAAACATGGGCAAATTTCATTGAAGGGGATAATTATTCTAACATAAAATCTAAATGAAACTTAATAACTTATTCTGCATTTTTAATGCTTTAAGATTAGTCATTAATGTCCTTTTCTCACTTTAGAGCACACAAAAATATTTCAACCACTTAAAATAAGTTTGCTTATTAAAATTTATTCTAAAGTTCAAAAACATAAGAACAAAAGGGAAAAAAACCCACTATCTGGTTTTCAAAGGAAATTTTTCCATCCCCACAGCCTACAAAAATAAATTTTAAAAAACTCACCCCGTCCAAATTGTTGACTATTGAATCAAAGAGGATTCTTGTTTGTTTTATATCCTCTGGCTTTATTACAGACAAGCATCAAAGAGGCAGAACACATAGGACTGAAAAATAACACAGCTGCACTTTGCAATGGAGTGTTCTGTATCTGCCCATGTTTTGTTGTTCATGTAATACTTTTCAATAAACAAATATGTCAATCAACTTTCTTTGCAGCACATCACATTTCAGATTTAAACCACTTCAGACACAGAGCTGCCCAAAGCTCACACATTTAACAGATAAAAATTCAGCTTTCTGTCAAGGCAGAATGCAGTATTGATTGTAGACTGTATTTAGGCTGGTGTCTGTTGGAGCTATATTACCTTCAAACGCATATAGAGTCCACTGTACACACGTAACATTAAATGTATTTCATTTCTAGTGTAAAGTGGGTTTTTTTTAATGTTCTGTACTGATTAGTGCCAATTTCCTACTACATGCGTGAGACAGGCCCTGGCTACAGTGTATCCAGGAAACAGTGGTGGGAAGTGGTATTAGGAACACATGATAACAATCATGAAAACTTTGATCACTTGATTTGATTCTAGTGCTTTGTAAATTAGCATAATTATTCAAACATGCTTCATTAAAAATTATGACTGTACAAGTCCTTCAGTTTAATGATCCAAGAACAGACCATGTGATCTGAGCTTTAAATAAATACATCAACTTTGTACTTAGAGGACATGCCTGAGATTGAGGATTTGTTCTGTTTTGTTTTTAATTTGCTGAATGCAAACTCATAATTCCATAGTGAGAGCAAATGGTGTTTTACTAAGAAACACTAGAGTACTCGGTATAGTTTACAGTTTATCCTCACATCCACCTGACCCTCTCCTGGGATCATGAAAGGTTAGATACTTTGTCACCGCTGAGCTACTGGGAGATTGGCGTACAATTCCAGTAAATCTCCAATTAATTACATTTGAATTTTAGGTGTTACTGCTGCTTTTGACCTTTGAAGGTTGGCAGGAAAAGTTTGACAGTTGTTAAAGTGTTTCCTGACTTCGGAAACACTCATTTTAACAAAATAAATATTAGAAATAAGACTTTAAAAGTCATATTTAAACTGTGTATAATAAAGTAAGTTAGTTAATGTTAACTGGTTTAATAAAGCACAATATTCCAGAAAAAGCAAAGAAATACACTTATCCATGGCAACCAAAAGCATCAAGAATGTGCTGACATTCTACTAAAACTAACTGACAAAACATCAGTTGGCAGCACTGAAGGGTTAAGAGGAACTTAACGAATCTGAGAGGAAATAAAATACAAGTTGCCATTCTGTCCTTAACACGCATTATGTGCCTAGGCATGTGAGGCTCCTCAAAAGACGAGTTGATTTTCCATATTGTATATGATGTATAAGTTGGTTTCTGGAACCCTTAAATAGAGAAATAGTAACATAATTGAGGACCAACATTTTAACTTATGTTAAAATTGATATACTCTTATGTGAAGTGTCATCTGGATACATCAACTACTTCTTCAGAAAGAAGTATCCATCCCACAAAAGTTAATGAGAGCAAACTGTCAGTGCTCGTTCTCCAGCCATTAGGTAAAAGGCAGTATTCCCCAAGCTGTGAGCATCCCAGCTGACATCATCAATGCCTGCATTAGCAGGAAAGTAAACAAAATGAAGCCATGTGGTCCATCAGTACTAATAGAAACACAGCAGAGAAACTGACAGAAAAATCATTTTCTTCTTTAAATTTCTGAGTTAAGTTTTAAGTTTCTAAGTTTTACAAAAAGAAAAGGAGTATTGTGGCACCTTAGAGACTATCCTTTTCTTTTTGCGAATACAGACTAACACGGCTGTTACTCTGAAACCTAAGTTTTACAAGTAATACAATGCAGACTGTTAACCAGTAGTTATATATAAAGGTGCTAAATGTCTGCCCATTAACATTATTGGAACTAGATTTTTTCACAAGTAAAGTTTTTCTGACAGAAAAAGCCCCTTTTTTGGAAAATGGCACTAATGTCAACATCTTAGGGTATGTCTACATTATGAAATTAGGTTGAATTTATAGAAGTCAGTTTTTTAGAAATCGTTTTTATATAGTCAGTTGTGTGTGTCCCCACACAAAATGCTCTAAGTGCATTAACTCGGCGGAGTGCTTCCACAGTACTGAGGCTAGCATCGACTTCCGGAGTGTTGCACTGTGGGTAGCTATCCCACAGTTCCCGCTGTCTCCGCTGCCCATTGGAATTCTGGGTTGAGATCCCAATATCTGATGGGGCAAAAAACATTGTCGCGGGTGGTTCTGGGTACATGTCATCAGGCCCTCCCTCTGTGAAAGCAATGGCAGACAATCGTTTCGCGCCTTTTTTCCTGAGTTACCTGGGCAGACTCCATACCACGGCAAGCATGGAGCCCGCTCAGCTCACTGTCACCGTATGTCTCCTGGGTGCTTGTAGATGCAGTACTGCATTCCTACACAGCAGCAACAACCCATTGCCTTGTGGCAGCAGACAGTACAATAGGCCTGAAAACCATCCTCATCATGTCCGAGGTGCTCCTGGCCGCCTCGGTAAGGTCAGTCAGGTGCGCCTGGGCAGATATGGGTGCAGGGACCAAATTAGGAGTGACTCGACCAGGTCATTCTCTTTAGTGCTGCAAGCAGTCCTATTGTACCATCTTATGGTGAGCAGGCAGGAGATGTGGATGGCTAGCAGTCCTATTGTACCATCTTCTGCTGGGCAGGCAGGAGATGAGGATGGCTTGCAGTCCTTCTGCACCATCTGCTGCCAGCCAAAGATGTAAAAGATAGATGGAGTGGATCAAAACAAGAAATACACCAGATTTGTTTTGTATTCACTTGCTCTCCCCTCCCTCCATGAAATCCTGCCTGAAATACCAGAGGGAGGGATAGCTTAGTGGATTGAGCATTGGCCTGCTAAACCCAGGAGTTTGAGTTCAATCCTTGAGGGGGCCATTCTGTGTGGCAGTTGTTTTTCTTTCTCCTTGATGTAAAGCCACCCCCTTTGTTGATTTTAATTCCCTGTAAGCCAACCCTGTAAGCCATGTCATCAGTCACCCCTCCCTCCATCAGAGCAACAGCAGACAATCATTCCGTGCCTTTTTTCTGTGCAGACGCCATACCACGGCAAGCATGGAGCCCGCTCAGATCACTTTGGCAATTAGGAGCACATTAAACACATGCGCATTATCCAGCAGTATACGCAGCACCAGAACCTGGCAAAACGAAACCAGGGGAGTAGGCGATGTCAGCATGGTGACAAGTGAGATCAGGACATGGACACAGACTTCTCTCAAAGCATGGGCCCTGACAATGCAGGCATCATGGTGCTAATGGGGCAGGCTCATGCCGTGGAATGCCGATTCTGGGCTCGGGAAACAAGCACAGACTGGTGGGACCGCATAGTGTTGCGGGTCTGGGACGATTCCCAGTGGCTGCGAAACTTCTGCATGCGTAAGGGCACTTTCATGGAACTTTGTGACTTGCTTTCCCCTGCCCTGAAGTGCATGAATACCAAGATGAGAGCAGCCCTCAAAGTTGAGAAGCGAGTGGCAATAGCCCTGTGGAAGCTTGCAACGCCAGACAGCTACCAGTCAGTCGGGAATCAATTTGGAGTTGGCAAATCTACTGGGGGGCTGCTGTGATGCAAGTAGCCAATGCAATCAAAGATCTGCTGATATCAAGGGTAGTGACCTGGGGAAATGTGCAGGTCATAGTGGATGGCTTTGCTGCAATGGGATTCCCTAACTGTGGTGGGGTGATAGACGGAACCCATATCCCTATCTTGGCACCAGAGCACCAAGCCGGGGAGTATATAAACCGCGAGGGGTACTTTTCAATAGTGCTGTAAGCACTGGTGGATCACAAGGGACGTTTCACCAACATCAACGTGGGATGGCCGGGAAAGGTACATGACGCTCGCATCTTCAGGAACTCTGGTCTGTTTCAAAAGCTGCAGGAAGGGACTTTCTTCCCAGACCAGAAAATAACTATTGGGGGATGTTGAAATGCCTATAGTTATCCTTGGGGACCCAGCCTACCGCTTAATGCCCTGGCTCATGAAGCCATACCCAGGCAGCTGGGACAGTAGTCAGGAGCTGTTCAACTACAGGCTGAGCAAGTGCAGAATGGTGGTAAAATGTGCATTTGGACATTTAAAAGTGCGCTGGTGCAGTTTACTGACTCGGTTAGACCTCAGGGAAACCAATATTCCCATTGTTATTACTGCTTGCTGTGCGCTCCACAATATCTGTGAGAGTAAGGGGGAGACGTTTATGGTGGGGTGGGAGGTTGAGGCAAATCACCTGGCCGCTGGTTATGCACAGCCAGACACCAGGGCTGTTAGAAGAGCACAGGAGGGCGCGGTGCGCATCAGAAGGTTTGAAAACCACTTTCATGACTGGACAGGCTACGGTGTGAAAGTTCTGTTTGTTTCTCCTTGATGAAACCCCGCCCTTGGTTCACTCTACTTCCCTGTAAGCTAACCACCCTCCCCTCCTCCCTTCGATCACCGCTTGCAGAGGCAATAAAGTCATTGTTGCTTCACATTCATACATTCTTTATTAATTCATCACACAAATAGGGGGATAACTGCCAAGGTAGCCTGGGAGGGGTGGTGGAGGAGGGAAGGACAAGGCCACACAGCACTTTAAAAGTTTAAAACTTCAAAACTTATTGAATGCCAGCCTTCTGTTGCTTGGGCAATCCTGTGGGGTGGAGTGGTTGGGTGGCCGGAGGGCCCCCCCCCCCACCACATTCTTGGGCATCTGGGTGAGGAGGCTAAGGAACTTGGGGAGGAGGGCAGTTGGTTACACAGGGGCTGTAGCGGCGGTCTGTGCTCCTGCTGCCTTTCCTGCAGCTCAACCATGCGCTGGAGCTTATTAGTTTGATCCTCCAGCAGCCTCAGCATTGAATCCTGCCTCCTCTCATCACACTGCTGCCACCTTTCAGCTTCAGCCCTCTCCTCAGCCCGCCACCTCTCCTCCTGGTCATTTTGTGCTTTCCTGCACTCTGACAGTGTCTGCCTCCACACACTCGTCTGTGCTGTGTCAGTGTGGGAGGACAGCATGAGCTCAGAACATTTCATCACGAGTGTGTTTTTTTCACCTTCTAATCTTTGCTAGCCTCTGGGAAGGAGAAGATCCTGTGATCCTTGAAACACATGCAGCTGGTGGAGAAAAAAAAAAGGACAGTGGTATTTAAAAAGACATTTTATAGAACAATGGGTACACTCTTTCACAGTAAACCTTGCTGTTAACATTACATACATAGCACATGTGCTTTTGTTCCAAGGTCGCATTTTGCCTCCCCCCACCACATGGCTAGCCCCTCACCCCTCCGCTCTCCCAGTGGCTAACAGCAAGGAACATTTCTGTTCAGCCACAGGCAAACAGCCCAGCAGGAATGGCCACCTCTGAATGTCCCCTTAAGAAAAGCACCCTATTTCAACCAGGTGACCATGAATGATATCACTCTCCTGAGGATAACACAGAGAGTGAAAGAACGGATGTTGTTTGAATGCCAGCAAACATACACTGCAATGCTTTGTTCTGCAATGATTCCTGAGTACGTGCTACCGGCCTGGTGTGGTAAAGTGTCCTACCATGGTGGACAGACTAAGGCTGCCCTCCCCAGAAACCTTTTGCAAAGGCTTTGGGAGTACATCCAGGAGAGCTGCAAATGCCCTGGCAAATCAATCATTAAACATGCTTGCTTTTAAACCATGTATGGTATTTTAAAAGGTACACTCACCAGAGGTCCCTTCTCCACCTGGCAGGTCTGGGAAGCAGCTTTGGGTGGGTTCGGGGGGTACTGATCCAGGTCCAGGGTGAGAAACAGTTCCTGGCTGTCAGGAAAACCGGTTTCTCTGCTTGCTGTGAGGCATCTACAACTTCATCATCATCCTCGTCCCCAAAACCTGCTTCCGTGTTGCCTCCATCTCCATTGAAGGAGTCAAAAAACACATCTGGGGTAGTGGTGGCTGAACCCCCTATAATGAGCTGCATGCCATTTTAGAAGCGACATGTTTGGGGCTCTGACCCGGAGCGGCCGTTTGCCTCTCTGATTTTTTGGTAGGCTTGCCTCAGCTTCTTAAGTTTCATGCGACACTGCTTCGGGTCCCTGTTATGGCCTCTATCCTTCATGCCCTGGGAGATTTTGACAAATGTTTTGGCATTTTGAAAACTGGAACAGAGTTCTGATAGCATGGATTCCTCTCCCCGTACAGCAATCAGATCCCGTACCTCCCATTTGGTCCATGCTGGAGCTCTTTTGGGACTCTGGGACTCCATCATGGTCACCTCTGCTGATGAGCTCTGCATTCACCTGCAGCTTGCCATGCTGACCAAACAGGAAATTGAAATTCAAAAGTTTGCGGGCCTTTTCCTGTGTACCTGGCCAGTGCATCTAAGTTGAGAGTGCTGTCCAAAGTGGTCACAATGGAGCACTCTGGGATAGCTCCCAGAGGCCAATACCATCTAATTGTGTTCACAATACCCCAAATTTGACCCAGCAAAGCTGATTTCAGCACTAATCCCCTTGTCGGGGGTGGAGTAAGGAAATCGATTTTAAGAGCCCTTTAAGTTGAAAAAAAGGGCTTTGTCGTGTGGACGGGTGCAGGGTTAAATCGATTTAAAGCTGCTAAATTTGACCTCAACTCCTAGTGTAGACCAGGAGTGTAGAAACATTTGGCTAAAAATGGAAATTTTCTACAGCATTTTTAACAAAATCATGTTTTGTATAGTTATCGTATCAAACATTTTCATTTACTGAAATTTGAATTTCAGTATCGGCTTTCCACTCCAATATTATGGAGTGGAGTGAAGTGAAAGCCCTCCATTCCAACACTAACGTTACAGATTTCACTGTTTCAGCCTCTGGGACAGCATTTTGACCTGCAAGAATGTGCCCTCTTAAACATGCTCATGGCCACAGACTATGATACCTATGTTTGTGGGACCTCTGAGTGACTCAATTCTATATGGCCATGGTTCTGAGTCTGGAGGTCATTTGAGTCCAACGTTGCATAAATAAAGCATCTCCATATTTTCATTAATATTACTGTAATTAAGGTTTAACATGAGACACTATTCCAGTCACAAGAATTCCATGTATTAGTATAAAGGAAACTGGCAAACTACAACTATATCACTGGAAGACTGATTAATTTACTAAAAGTTTTCTGTGTTTTTGTGAGGGTTGGGTAGGCTTGTACCTAGGAGGAGGGAAAGTGGTACAGTTTCGACTCTGGAATCCTGACTTGACCAGCCTCCTTCACACTGGTAACCTTAACATCCTACTCTCCCAAAACACTCCTCCCTCAGAAAGCCAGTAGCAAGGAGGTAACTCATATTTGAAGGTCAGCAAAAACAAACAAAATTCCATAGAGTCACCTGTGGAAGAGATGAGGGAGAAGAGGGAAACAGAAGGAGCAAAAAAAGGGAGGTGGTGAGGAAAGGAAGGGCCTTGCCTAAAATCACTGGTTACAGAATACTGAATGCTCATCTTTAGAACCTTGAGGAGTAACAGCACTAACTCTAAAATCCTGAACGTGAGCTTTTCCAGGGCCCTAGGTGAAGTTAGGTGTATGAGGCAGATTGTCATAAACAGCACAATGCACAAAAGGTGGGAGGATTTGGCTTCTGATCACATCAGGGACATTTGCCATTAGGTAAATGGAGGAGAATCTTAGCAATGGAGGGCTAATGAGCTTGTCGTTACAGAAGTACTCAGATTCCACAATACACAGTAGCTGCTTCTGTAATTAAGCAATTTTCATTTTCAACTACATACATACATGTGAACAGAAAATCCAATCACTTTCAGGTCTGGATGCATGGAAAACTTGTTCTTATAAATTGAGCTATTTTTTATTTGTCATATTTTTGAGACTTCTCTAATGCAAAAAAAAAAAAAAAAAAAAAAAAGTCAAACAAACTGATGTGGTGGACTGGGTCCTGAGGCCCCCTGCTAGAGGCCTTGTAGCCCTGCCACACTCCATCCCAGAAAAGGGCAAGAGAGAGTCTTCCAAGCAGCCTAGAACGGTGGCAGAGGACACAGCCAATCTGGGCCCAGCAGGCCCATATAAAAGGAGCTGCAGTGCAGAGCCCTGTTCAATTCCTTGCTAGAGCTGGAGGAGAGTGGATGGTGCACCTGGCTGGCTGAGGCAGCTACAGGACCTTGGACAGAGCAGTGCTGGCAGACGGGAGGGGCGGGGTGAAATGCAAAGTAGCTCTGGGCTGGCTGCTGAGACTCAGCCAGGACAAGGCCCTGAGGTAAGGGTGAAGAATGTGCTGGAGCCACAGGGAAGTGACGCAGAGAACTCTAGCAGAAACTCAGTTTATTTACAGGTTTCAGAGTACCACGATATGCTATGCATCCGATGAAGTGAGCTGTAGCTCACGAAAGCTCATGCTCAAATAAACTGGTTAGTCTCTAAGGTGCCACAAGTACTCCTTTTCAGTTTATTTAGTGGGACATGGTGGATGGCTGCTATCTATAGGGTCCCTGGGCTGGAACCCAGAGTAGAGGGTGGGACTGCCTCCTCCCCCCCAGCCACTGGGAAAGTGGCCTGGACTTTGATACACCCCAGAAAGGGAACTGAACTCTTTTCTATCCCCAACACTTCATCTAGAGATATGGAGAGTCCCCAGGGAGGAAGCCCTGGGAGGTGTGGCCCCAGACCAGGGCCAGGGCTGCTTGAAGAGCAGGGACAATTTGAGGGATCACAGAAGGGGGTTGAGAGACAATTCAGACAATAGGTACAGCAATAGGTCCTGGGGTACAGTAGTAGGCCCTGCTGGACTGACTGAGGAGTAAGTCCAGGGATAGGGCTGCAGATAAAGGGACGTTACAGAGGGCACTGAGCTATGCCTCCTGTTAGATGTACATCATGGAAGGTGTTTGATTTATCTCACATACAGACTGACTCAGCTGGAGGGCTGAAGACACACCACAAAGCGGACAGAAAGCGCAGGCACACTCACTCAGCCAAGAGGGTGCATGCAAGAGCCAAGTGCACCCAATTAAACCAACTCAAATGTAAAATTTGCAAAATCATTCTCACTGGCTAAGACTCTATGGAGCATTAGCACTATTCAAATAGAACAACAGTTGAGCTTTAAACCCTTGAAAAACCAGTATTCATAATTAAAATGCAGACAGAACTCCTAACCATTGCAGATCTAGCAGTGCTTCTATAATAAACATAACGTAAGCAGTACTAGTCTTGCAGACAAATTACTCTCATATATGAAAGTCCAGTATGTCCTTCTAGCATGAACTTCATTATCAGAAAGTTGGTGCAGGGTACTAAGCATCAGAATGATGAAAATGAATGTCAAAGATAGTCCATCTAACACATTAATTTCCAGTTTCAGCAAGCCAGGCTGTGCAGGGAGAGAGAGGAGGAGAGAGAAACAGGCACTGGCATTACAAATCTGATATTGTAACATAATACACATTTAATTCCTCCCCAGTCTGTTTTTTAGCTTTTACCCAAGTTGTAGAGTTCATATTTTCCTCTATGTCTGAATCCTGTTTCAGTGCAGAGCAACCCTGCTGTAGTGCACTGACTAGCTAATGATGGGAAGAGCAATGCTGTCCCCTTTTGTTATGTTTTCCTTATCCACAGTGGTCTAAAGCATGCTGGGTCATTTGCAATGAAGTAAGCAGTGACTTAAAGCTACAATATGTTGATCAGGACACCCGGGTGAATGAACAGACAGGAGAGGATACAAGCAGAAGGCCTCAACTTTATAAACACTGGGGAGGGGCACTATCTCCCCTTTCTCTGCCAACTCTCATGTGCCAGGCATTTAAGTGGATCCAGGGTGGGTGCTGCAGGGCTCCCACCATAAAACCAGTAATTCAGGGGAGACTCTCCTCTGCCTATTCCCAGGCTTCAGCTCATTTCTAAATCCTCTCACCTCTTTCTCTTCCCCTCTCCCCAACCACTCCTGAGAGGGGAACAAAGTGTATCCAAGAGGAAGCTCAGCCTGGAAAAAAAAAATCCACACATATTCCTTCTTCTACAGGCACAGAGGTCCACCAGCAAAATCCCAGTTTCTTGTTTTTGGATGCTGGCCTTTTATCTGCAGTGGACACTGGCTGTAAATCACAAAAAACTAAACATTCATACAGATTACTAATCATTTCTAAATCCTCCTGCTATTTAACCTTACTGTGCCTCCATGATGCTGTGGGGAAGGGGGAAAAAACCCACATCAGGCCTCTGCCAATTTGGCCACAATGGGAAAAAACAATTCCTGATCCTTAAAACAGGAAATTGGTCAATCACAGCATCTTAAATAGTCTCTATACTACAACTACCAGGGGAGGAAGGGCAGGTAAAAAGGAGCAAGAGGCTCCAAAAGACCAGAGCAAAGGTTTAAATTAAGTGCTGGGGAGGGTGGGGGAAACAAGACGCCAATCAGCTCCCATCTCCCTCTGGCTGGCCAGTGGGAGGCAGAGAGCCCTTGGAGGAGGAGCCAATACTATATTCCCATACCACCGTTTCAATCAAGTTTCCTACCCATTGAGATGTGTGGATAGCATTGGTAGGGAAGCTGAATGGTCACCTGCCAATATGAATGATGAAACAAGGAGAAGGTAGCTCGACAAAGGAATGCAGATCTATGGGATGCTGGAGACTGCTCCAGATCACCCAGGTGAAAACACAAGAACATCTGCATGTTATCTGCCAGGAGTGGGGCAAAGATAAAAAAAGGCTTGATCTAGTGAAAAATCAGCAAGGTACACCCTGGGGTCAATTGTACTAATGCTGACCCCTAAGCTCCAGAAGAATCTCTTGAGTGGTGCAGGTGCCTAACTTATTCCAGAAACAGCAGCAGCAGCAACCTGAGTGCAAGCGTATCCTCTCACCTAGCCAATCTGCTGGTGGAGACAGGAGGTGCCCTGAACAGCATTTCTGACAACACTGAATGCAGCATGATGGGAAACTACACTAGTCGTGAAGGTACAAGGCAATCAGATCCTGCAGTATTCAGCCAAATGTATGGGCATGAGTGGAGAACAGAAATATGCTACCTAGCAATGGTAACAATGTTACTAGTAAGCTAAGACTACATCTAGTCACAGATACACATTCAACAAAGGCATTGCAGGTAAAGTAAAGGTTAGTAACTAACATTCAATTCAAAAGGATAACAAACTGTACCTGTTATAACTATAACTGTACCTATTATAACTATAACCAGTATAAAATATATTTACTTTTATACTGGTAGCATTATTGTTCCCTAACAATTGCTAGTAAAAATGGGTAAATGACAAGTTTTCTTCATTTTGAACGAGCACCCAGAAGCTTATCTATACACGCTCTGTATGCAACATGGGGTTGGAAGCCTTGCTATCTCATCAGAATAGGTTTTTTCATGGTGTCTTTCCTGTACTTTCTGGTTTTGGTTAAGGCTGGAAATAGCACAAGTGTAGCCATTCTTGTGGTGTGTTAGCACCCCTTTTTGTGGTCCTGGTCTAACAATGGCATGCACATGTGCACAAAGGGACAGGTTCTGGGAAGTAAAGTTATCCCAATTTTATATCTGTAAAAGTAGCAGATTTAGTTTTTGAAGAGAGATATCAGATCTTGCTTTCTCACCTCTGACTCACTCATCCTTAGTAATTAGAGATAGCCCAAAGCCACAAAATCTAGATCTGGGCTTGGAACCAACTTTAGCTTTAAAACTCTGCAAATTTCAAAGATGTTTTGATTCAGGATTTCAGTTTGTCTCTCTACAGAGGTCCTAATAATATAATGTGGATTCAGGTACAAGTCCAAATTTCAGACCCGTCTCCCTAAAGTTCCAGGGTTTCAGTGAAGGTCCCCATTTCAGCCTATACCTAGACATTATATTTCCTTTTTGTGGCTGATGCAGTAGTATAACTGGGTAACGTTCAAGTCAGAAGCTCTTTAGTAACCTATTTGAACCCTAGCTCCTCCTGATAAGTTTCAGGATCCTAACTACACTGAGAAGGAGAGCATCAAACCAATCTACAAAGTTCCTATTGGCCTTAAAAGCAGAAAATATCAGGAGTGGATTGTTAGATGAATTTAGCAGCAGGGAAGCTTGCTGCTCATCAGCTTTCTATTCCTCAAAAGTAGGTACTTACTGCAGTCAAGAGGAATTATTGCTGAGGATCTCTGGGCATGTGGATGTTTTGTTATCATAAAAAAAAGTCTGAACAAGACAACCCCACTGCCACTAACATCCCTTTGTTTTCTCCACTAAAATATTATAGTTTCTTATAATGCACATGCTTCGTTTTTCTCATTGTCTGTGTATTTTAAATGAAAAGGTGTAAATAAAAGCCACTTCTCTTCTTTCTCTATTGGACAAAGCAAACCTGAGCTAAACATGGAGTGGATGTATTTCAATTTTCCTCTAGTTACATCTCAGAATTTCTCCATAAGAACAGTTTGCCTTACAGGAAATATAGCTCACCTGTTACACAGAGAAATGGAAATATTCATAGCTTCAAAAACCACCACCTTCAGTGAAATCCTGCTTCCACTGAAGTCACTGTCAAAGTTCACATTGGCTTCAATAGGGCCAGCATTTCACCCTCTCTCCTTAATTCAAATTTTTCTCAACAATGCCAGTGTGACCATTCAATACTTCTGAAGAGAGATGAGCATAGGACACAAAATTCAGATCTAAATCTGGAGGTTAAGCACCACAAAGCCTGGATCTGTTAGAATCGAGCTGTGTTTCAGCCCATTAAAGAGATGAGAACCTGATGTCAAAGGCAAATCTTGATTTGGATTTTGAAATCTGCCCATATCCTATGCAATGGTTGTGATAGTCAGGCAAATCACTAGTTCTAAACCAAAAAGCAGGACAAAGTGTCAGTGTCCAAAGCACCAAGAGAAACTCAAGTTACTACTGTAGAATTTGTGCTAACTAGTAACTGTCTCCCATTGCCGTATGCAATCTTTTCCCTAGGCCAACTATTAACTATAGTGTCAGCAGCCTCACTAAGCAGCACCGTAAAAGATCAAATTGGGGGAGAGGGAGCAGGGGGAGGAAAAAAACAAAAACATGCAAACATTTCAGTAACCACCTGCAGCAGACCAAAATGGGGAAACTTATGAAGAACGGAAAGTAGTAAAGAATGAAAGCTATTACTTCAGAGCTGAACATTCATTTCCTCATTTGACATTTTAACATTTGAGAAGGTTTGAGGAAAAACTTTTGATTCCAACACAGGGATGATCTGCAGTTTAGAAAAGTTGAAAGTACTTGAAATAAGCCATGGATCGCTCTCTTGTTAATTTTGTTCTTGCACATAGTGTCTGTAGAGTCTGCTGACTTCTTTCCTAGCTCTCCAGGATGAGACAGACATTCTAATCAAAAGCACTGAGAGAAAGTACTGGTTTCTACCATAATAAGAATTGTACTTTGTGTGGTCTAGAACAGAGGACACTTAGTCAGGACTCCAGAATTTTATTGCCAGCTCTCTCCTGGTTCTCCAGGTGATCTTGGAGAAGTCTCTAACCTCTCTGTGCCTTAGTTTACCTATCTCTAAATACATAATGCCGCATCACAGGAGTATTGTGAGGTTTAATTCATGTTTGCAAAGCACTGAGATCTTTGGATGACAAGACCACACACACACACGCAAAGCACTGTTATAATTGTTTTTAGCAGAATGAATTATTTTTGGGGGGGGAGGGGGAAGGTCTTGACAAAGCCCTGGCTGGGATGATTTAGTTGGGGATTGGTCCTGCTTTGAGCAGGGGGTTGGACTAGATGACCTCCTGAGGTCCCTTCCAACCCTAATATTCTATGAATCATGTTTTGCCCTTTGGAAAAAGTCTGGCTTGTTTGTTCCATTTTGCACCAGCCTTTCAAGGCTGACTCCCCCTCCTTTCTCGGCAATTCTCTCCTAGGAAGTACTGGTACATTTAAAGTCAGTGACACAACCAGGTTGGGGGCTGTGGTGAATTGGAAAATGTCATATCAAAAAGAGGAAGCAAATTACTCACATGAGGACAAATTCCACAATTTTCTTTGTTTTTCTTGGGTGAACAGGGGCTTTCCCTTACAATGAAAATAGTATAAAATATGCAAATAAATCTACCATTCAACAAATAGAGTATCTTGCATGTTTAATTTACAATGGCACAAAATCCAAACTCTTTTAAAGGCTACTACTAAGCCATAAAACAAAAGACATTGCACATCCCAGAAGCCCTGCTGGTGCTCATTGATAAATTATTTTCTGGAATTCACATTACCAAGCACATTACTGAAGTGCTCTCTAGCCCTCCAGTGTTACAGTTCAAGGTAGTATGTGACAGATCTGAAAATTCTGAAGGAAGAAAATCTCTAGAGTATGTAGATCGCAGCATTGCTCACTGAGAGATTACAGTGGCTTTTATATCAGTTACAAATGTGCAGTTATACTGATAACTTCAAAAGTGGAATATTAGATATCATGCCAAAATTCTCCACTAGACTGTTATGTTCTCTCTTTGTTTCTGTTCCCCCCACACACACATTTAGCTATTGCTGGCTTGCCAGAGATCTTGAACTTGAGAAAGGTTAGACATCACAATGCTGGAGCAGTTTGTGAGCATCAGCAGATTTAGCTTGTAATTTCATTGATCTATGTGGGCTTGCTGTTTGCAAACCAGCTGCTGCACTGTTTCCCCACAGCTACTGATCTGAGTAGCATTGATTTTTTCCCCTTACATTAACATAGCATTACTTCTTTAATGGGCAATAAATGACTGGATGTAAATACAAACAGGACTGCAACAACAAAAGAAAAAAGTCGGCCCTGTTTTTATTTAAGGAACTCTATTAATATTTGCCATAGAATTAAAAGCATAAATTATTGATCAAGATCATGCAATTCTGATTCTAAATATATCTATCTATCTCAACAAGTCATCTTTTCTTACTGTATTTACCCGTAGCACCAAATATTCCATCTTGTAAATGGCATATTTTTGCCACAGTACTAATGGTAAAAGCAGATCCTTTTCAAGGAGGAGTACAGAAAACACTACAAAAGCTTCTCCTATTACTAGAGTAAAGCTTAATGAATTCTGAATCCATGTCAACTGTGAAGAGGACACACAGTCTGTTCTCGCACCTTAGTTAGCATTAGAAAAATCTGAATTGGACTTCGGTTTAAATGGAACGGATTTTATTGACACTTACAATATAGCATGAATTGACTATCCTATGTAAATTAAGATACAGAATACTCAATTCATCACCTGTTCACACAATAAAGTGGTGTAGTGTATCACTTATAGTGCTCACTGTTGTGAAATTCAATGCCAGTGAAAAGACCTCAGTCTTTTCTGGATTCAGCCTGAGCAACTTATTCCTTATTCAGGTTCCTAGTTTTCCTCAACACTGGGACAACAATCAGCAGAGTTGTCCCTGCTTGGGGAAAATATAGCACTAAGTGTCAACTCCCATAACATCTCAGTCACCCTCAGGTGCTCAAAAGATGTGACAGGATTGAAGCCTGTGGGACACCACAGGTGAGGGTTTCTGGTAAAAAGAAACAGCTGTACCCCAGAAAGTTTCAGCTAAGAGAATGATTTTCCCCCCCTACCTCTGCTCAATCCCATAAGTGCGTTAGTAGCACCTCATGGTGAGCAAAAGCAACACAGATTAAGAACAACCACCAACTACAATTTCCTTGGCGTATTTGTGAAAGGAAGAGTTTTGCATGGAAGTCACAAGCCTTTTGCTTCTATGAAATTCTCCTTCCTCTATGTGGTCTGGTCTGCCTGTGGAGTTGGGGAAAAGATGCAATGGCATTGTAGACAGGGGATTGTCAATGCTCATGTAGCCCTGTCAACTCTTAGAGCTAGATAAGTGCTAATTTCTTCACTTGGCTGCTGCAAAGGTACATATGAGTGTCATGCTTAGAGTACAGTTAAATTAATCCCACTGAGGTATCGCTGAAAGACACCTAACTGGAGCTTAAAATAGCCCATAGATCATACAAGTACCAAGAACTTACACACTTATCCAAGATGAAATTTACATGCCATCATACTGCCTAATCTCCCCTTGCACTAAAAAAAAAAAAAAAAAATCTAGAATTTCTCAATCCTCAACTTTCACTAACTAAACTTAGTGTCAGTATTAACAAGTTCAGTGTCCACATCATTAATAAATAAACATATTAAATAGCACTGGTCCCAGCACAAACCTCTGGGGCATCCCCCATTAACCTCTCTCCACTCTAAGGAGAAGACATTCACTAAAATTTTTTTCCCTATCATTTATTCATTTTTTAATCCAGAGACTTTGCCCTTTACTTCATCAATATATATTTTCCTTGATAGTCTTTTATGAGGGTACCTTATCATAAGCTTTTTGAACATCCAAATAAATTATGTTCACCAGGTCACCTCTATCTACTATTTTATTAAATTTTTTCAAAGAACTTCAACAGGTTAGAGAGGCATGATTTCCCTTTACTGGAGTTGTGCTGGTTTGACCTCAACAGGTTACACTTATCCACCCCATCCTTAATTTGATTCTCAGTCAGTTTGCCCATCAGCAAGGTAAATTTTCCTGGTCTTAAGACAGGAACTAATGGAGATCCTGGGAGTCAAGAACAGGCACTGCATTAGAGTTGTTCTAGTCATAAGGAATCATAGCTAGTCTAAACAATATTGCTTGCATCTTCTTCCAAGTATCTCCAATATTTCACACTTTATTTTCTTCAGAAACCTCTGAAGAATACCATCTGGTTTTGATGATTTTTCTGCATTTGTGTTTATCAAGTCTCTCCAGAACTTCCTTCTTAAACACTTCCATCTTTGCCAAAGCTGATCTCTAACAAAAAAAAAAAACAAACCCAAATAACACACACACCACACAAACAAGGGTCGGGGGAGGTTTAGAATAGGAATTTTCCCTCTATCTTCTACAGAAAAGACCAAGGCAAAAATCCATGTACTTCTTTTGTTGCACCATCCTCTGCAATTGTTCTTTTTTGCAATCTAGAAAACCTAGAATCCCACATATAGATTCTTACATTTAATGTGTTTCATTAAAAAAATTTTAAAAATAAAAATGTAAAAAAATAGGGTGGATAAAGGAATCTCTTATGGATCAACTTTTTTTTTTTTGATGAAAGAGACAAGCTTTTGAGTTTCAAAGATCTTATTCAGGTCTGGGAAAGGTACTTAAGAATGTCAGAGCTAAATGCAAGGTGGAACAGATTATTTAGCATAAATGAGTTAACACATTTTAAGGGACCATTCAATGTGATATGGCCTGTTAACACATCTGGAGTCATTGGACAAAAAGGGGGAGGGTTGAGTGGGTTACAGATCATTGTAATAAATTCTAAATCCAGTTTTTCTATTACGACCACGATTTTTAGTGTCTAGCAAAAAGTTATGAATTTAAGTTCCCAGGCTCACCTTTTGAAGATGTGGGGTGCAGGTTCCCTTTGAGGATAAGGGCTGAGAGATCAGATATGGAGTGATCGTTTTATGAAGAGTATTCACCCCGGGTGATATGGTGTTTGATCATATTCCTGTGTGAGGTTTCAGAGTATCAGCCGTGTTAGTCTGTATTCGCAAAAAGAAAAGGAGTACTTGTGGCACCTTGGAGACTCACGAAAGCTTATGCTCAAATAAATTTGTTAGTCTCCAAGGTGCCACAAGTACTCCTTTTCTTATTCCTGTGTAAGTTCATTTGAGAGCTTAATGATTGTCTTGATTCATCTACCTAGTTGCTATTGGGGCATCTAGTGCACTGAATGAGGTACACCACATGTTGTGCTAGGCATGTGTAGGACATATGGCTCTTGAAAGGTGTGTTGTGGAGGGTATTGCTCATCGTAGCGCTAGAGAGATGTCTGCAACAGATGCAAAACTTGTGATCCGGACAGTTTAGCCAAGCAGGTACTTAACACTTATTTAGCGACACTCAACAGGAAATATACTGTATTGTGCACATGACCGAATTAAGGTGCAAGGAAGAGATAGTGACTTAGGGTCCAATCTTGCAAGGTGCTGAGCAAATCCCAAAGGCGCTTACTCAGTGTTTTCTGTTTGCAGGGAATTTAGTGGACATTTCTCTTTGTTCTGTTTCTCACCCTGAGTTTAATTTCACCCTGAGTTTTGACTTTGAATAAGCAAGAAAACTGAAAGAGAAATTTAGCTGGAAATTCAGATTTTGGCCAGGTCTAGGGTCTCAGTCACAGAAGTGTAGAAAAGTTGCCACTTGGAACCATAAATTTGTCCAGGTTTCAAACTCTGGTGAATTTACACTGAGCTATAACAAAACCTCAGACCAAACTAGTTTCACCTAGATTTAAAGTTTTGTTAGAAAAGTTTGTCACAGGTCACATCACTGGCCTGGCGCTGCCTTCTGATAACTCTGGGGAATTAATTTGAGGCTGATGCTCCCCATCTGCAGTTTGCACACTGTCATTCTCTTGAATCTGCCTGCAGCCTCTCTCGCTGCCTCAGCGACCACAGCATCCTCTTCATGTCTTAGTTACTATCCATCTTTCCCTCTTCCAGAGATTAGTATCACAGTCCAATAATCAAGCCATTTTCCCAGAGGCGAACTGGGGGGAGAGGGGAGAAATCTGGGGCCACCCACTAGTCTGGGTCCCACCCAAAGGACCCTGTCGATGGCAGTCTCATTCTGCTCTCCTTGAAAGTGCTCATCACTTTTCCCTGGGCCTCATCCCCGCAGCCTCTGTACCTACTTCACCCTTACCTCAGGGCCTTCAAACGCTGTGCTATCCACAATGCTAGTACTTCTTCCACCTTCTGGATCCCAGCCCTCACTCCATGAGCTCTAAGCAGCTACTAACCCCGCTATCCCCGGCAGCTCCTCTTATCTCAGCCTGCCGGGCCTGGATTGGTTGCTCCATGCAGCTCCTCCCTGATTGGCTGTGCTTCACACAGCCTCTCTGGGCCACTTGGAGGACTTACTTCCACTGCTCCTTACTGAGGTTAACCCTTTCTGCACCTGTGTGGGGCAGACACAGCATCACAGTTTCACATAGCTCTAGTTGCAAGCATCTAGATTACAGCTGAGTTTGCCTTCCCTTGATATCAGAAACCCCTGCTGCATCTATGTTTAAGTGGTCTATTTGCTGTATTTTTAAGCGCAGAATTTTGCTTTAATTATATTTCTATCAGCTTTAGCACAGAGAAAGAGAGTGCATTTTAATGCACATGTTGAACATTAAGTCATATTTGCTGTAGGGGAACTCTAGTAAATAGTAATTGTTTAAAAGGTCTTTTTATGATGAAAGAAAATGAAAATAATACAAAATAGACTGTAACAGCAGCTTTTCTAATCATGTTAATAGAAGTTCAGCTATGTATCTCCTAAATAATCTTTTATAATAGAGGATGGGGGAGGGGAAATTTAAGCATGCACCCATACATTACTCTGTCGATCAGGAAGAGATGGAAATTATCATTATTTTCATTCCTTCCTCTCCTGCTGGAAAGTGCATTTCAATCAATGGAACTGAAATATAACTGAATAATATAATATATAAATATTGTTTTATTGTTATGACAATTACCCCTTCATTCAATTTTTTCTTTTGTTTAATATATAAACAGGTTCCTCAGAAAATTCAAACACAATTTGAATATTAGTCTGATTTCAGCACCCGGTGTTAGATTTATTTCTTGAAGTATAAGTTATGTCAGAATGAAACTCACTTGCAGAAATTAAATTATGTCAAACATTGAAAGATGAATACACTGAACTATATGAACAAAGAGACATGCGCAGACTCAGAGCAGTTTGCTGCTGGTCAATTTCAAGGCTGTTTCCTTCAAAATTACAATTTTAGTTTGCTTGTTGTTGGGTTGGGCTTTTTTAAATTTCAGTTATGGACTTGAAATGAAATGTACCAACTTACCAATTTGTATGTATTAAAGCAAAAAACCTAACAACTAAAAGCAAACCACAATGAAAACCTGAATTTGTAGAACCAAAATAATTATGCAATCACCAGGGTTGTTGTTTTTCTTTTTTAATAACTCAACCTATTCAAGAGAGAAATAAAATTTCAGTCTTGAAAGTTACAGCCTGTTAATAGTGTGTGTAGCTGATATGAATACATTGAATACACAGGCTGTAGTTCTACTGACGAGCTTGCATTGCCCCCTATAGTTGCTGTGTGTCAGTTCTTGGGCAGGGGTGGAGGGGAAAGAAAAGAAAAGAAACAATGTGCTGAAAATCCTGTGCTTTTAGTTTTGACTCAGTCGTTCAAAAGAGCTGGGATGGTGTGGAGAAATCTAATTTAACCACACTGTGCAGGAGGAATGTATACATGTAACTCCCCAAGCATATCGGAATCAAGTACAGTTTATATATCTGATTCTTCTTTTTGGCTGGGTTCAGCCAAACTTCTTCAAAGTGCAAGGTGTTCAAATTCAGTGTTCAGCTATCATCAATATCCCGCTGAGTCACCATTGGTCTCTGCACTGAATAAGACAAAGAAGAGGACACAGTGCCTACCCTGAGGAATTCATGACCAAATTATATCAGGCTCCTGCACAGTTGCATAAAGGAAGAAGAGAGCACAGGTAGCATCTCCCCTTCTGCTCCACACCAAACAGGGATTTGGAGGGAGGGCACAATAGCAGCCCTTCAATTAAAGGAGCATGTGGACTCTAAAAAGACTGTGCAAGCCTAGAGAGATTAGATAGATTGCTGTCAGCAGCCATTTTGATAAAGAGACTGGGAAAACTGGGAGAAAGCTCAATTGTGGCCCTGTTCCTCTGCAGTGGCCAGCACTTCTGTCCAAGGGTACTGGCAAGGACACACTCCAGGCGGCACTGGGCGTGCTTGAGGCACAATGCTGCCCAGAATCCCTGACGGGACAATGCATCTCAACTAGATCCCTGACAGAGGGATGCAGCTATTTGCCACAATGCAGACTTCCCAGTTTGGGCTCATCTTTGTTATTGAATTAAAAGAAATGCTTTTGAACGATCAAAGCATCAATAAAATGTCCTTACCATGGCAATTATCCTTGCACCTGTTATCCCAGGAGCATTACTCCAGTCTGTATGTCATTCACAGGTATATGTATAGTAAGAGCACCTGTCACAAGTTGTGTTCCTTTTGATAATCTCTTCAATCATACAGACCTTGGCAATCACCCACAGGTAGCCCTACTCTGGCAGCCACCCGATAAATTTCCCAGATTGATTTTAATATGGCCTGGGACCTACCTAAGAAATTCCCTCTCTCTTCATCAGACACTGCTGCAGAGACCTCTGGGCTAAAATTCCATTGGTATGAAAGGGAAGGGGCTGCTGGTAGAGCATTCTCCATCAGGGCCTTGTGCATTTAGACCTCACTTTCCCCTTTAATCCATAATACTCTGAGGTTGTTAACTTTCAAGGCACTCTGGTCAGTGGGGTGTTGGGAGAGAATCCAGTGGAGATCACACCATGCCAGTTTACTATGTGCACAGAACGACACACTGCTTAACACACAACTTGCTGAGTTCCACGTCAGCTGCAGTTTTTGGATAGGCACACCACAGTATTCTCATCCAGAGGTATAAAGGCAGAGTGACAGTGGCAAGGTCTGCCTCAAAAGAAATGGGTGCAACCTTCTGCCCATGCAGAGATGAACAAAGTTGACCTGAACATAGAACCACAGGTGTCAGCTAAATGCAACTCCCAGATTGAAAACCCAGTCCAAAAAATGATACACTCCATTAACCAAAGCACCTGATATTATGCCTCCCATCTCTTCCAGTTGCTTCCCCCAGCTACCCAGTAACACACCTGTGTTGTCTAGAGTCACTGTATTTGCTATTAAAATGTTATAATTTCCCAACAGTCGTTATGCAGTAAGCACAGTTATTCTCTAATCCAAGTATATGGAAATACTGTAGTATATCAGATATCACTGTGTGGTAACCTCACAAATGCTGATTTTTTTTAAATTGCAACCAATGTGGTCAGGTTTAAAATGTTCCAATTTTGCCTTAGATTTTGCCTCAGCTATGCTATGTCCCCTTACTACATGGGATACCTAGGGAATCCTATAAGTATTGAGGTAAAGTTATCCAATTATCTATGGAAGTAGAGAAGTTTTTCATCCTGATCACTGTACCCATATTTCATATGATTTTTAAAATAATTTTTAAATTTGTTTTCAAGCAAACTAATATTTTAATACAAATTTTGTTTGCATTATCTTTTTTGTTACTTCTGAAGTTTGGAGTTTTTCTGAATTTAGTATCACAATTTTACACAGCACCTTCATACGAAAGGACCCACAAATCATTTTTTCAAAATAAAAGCAGTTGTATAGAAATGCAGTCACCTGGTGGATGTCAACCAATTGGTTCAAAGCACACTGCACACAGTTGGGAGAAAGAATATTTTTGAATGCCACCCACGGTGGAATAAACCACTAATCTTATGAAATGTCCATGAAGAGCAGATGGAAAACTTCTTTTTACGGTCATATGAGAAATAACATGTTAATAAATGTATCTACCTTTCAGCGATGAAGGGCTGAGGATTAAACCTATGGTTTTAGTTTTCCAGACGACTAAAACCATTGGACCAACCCTTTGATAGGTATCTGTTTGTGTCAGCTCTGGATATGCACAATGAAAGATGGATCTGTCCAATTCAGGCCATGTAGGGTACCTCTAAACAAGGAAGTGCTGTGCTATACACATTTATTTCGTTTAACACGTCTTTAACTGGTTTTAGTTTATGTTCTGTTTTTCTCTAAAGTGTTAGCCGCCATAGTAATAGGTACAATAGCAACAGTAAAATAAATGTTTGCCTTCCCACAAGGAAGTCAGTTATTTTCTTTAGTACCTGACAAAACCTCCAAAGACCAGCATGCCTATGATTTCTATGGCTCAATTAATACTGCACCATCCTCTCAAAACAGTATTACTCCTGGTACTGGCATTACCAATCTAACATTTACTGCATACCTGAAAATAGGTTTGGAAGTCACACTGGAAATAAGAAAAGCTCTTGTTTGGTTCCTGAACCTAACACCAGATGTGCCCATGAAACACAACTCACACAGAGCCAGAGTGATAATTCACCGTGCAGCTGCACTGCCCCAAGAGCAGACCAGGAAATGAATTCTGACTCAGAGAGACTAATTCTCATGTACACCAAGGCCCCTTTATGCCCCCACCCCCAATCATATAAAGAGATGGTAAAGAGGGTGTAAATATGTTTCACGTCCCCTATCAGGCTCCCTTATAGTGGCAGAGTGGTGTAAGAGACCTTGATGTAAATGAGAATTAGGCCTTGAGAGTCAAAATTTCTCTTCTGCTTCCCCCCTGCTCTGGTGGAAGGACAGAGACAGTGTTTCTGCCATTCCCCAACCCTCTCCACATCCCTTCCCACCATTTACAGTGGAGAACATCGGACAAGTAGTCCCTGCTTTTCCCTTTACAGAAAATCACAGTGCTGAAAGGTGGGGCCTGAAAGGTTGTTACTTGGCAATATAAAGGTTCCCCTACACAGTCAAATAAAGGCTGTGACCATCTAGCCTAGAGTGGTGTGTGTGTCCCAGCCTGTATATGCTCTTACAGAGATACATTATGTTCTTCCTACATCACTGAAATGGGATTAGAAATAATAATTTTCAACATTTGTTTTTCTGCTGATTGTTGAATGGCTGGCTCCAACAGCAAACATTTTATCGTATTCATCGCTATGCTTTTGGATAGCTACACTCACAGGATACAGTTTAATTTCTTATATATCCATGTCATTTTTCTTTCATATTAATATTCCCATATGACAAGTACTTTACTTCATGCTGCTGAATTGATTTTCAAGAAGAATCTTCTTTCACATAAATTGTTACTTTCCATGAAACGAATGGAAGTTTTGGAAAAAAATACCAGATTTAGTCCCAGTCTTTCCAAGAAATTGCTAAGAAAGTATATGTGTGGGTGAAGAAATTGTCAGCCTCTCCCAACTGCAACACAGTTTTCATAAATATTTGTGAACAAATTAAAATTGGTTACTAAGAAATTCAGTTCAGGAAACACAACAAAACAAAAACAACAGGTATACTCAAAAAGAAAAGGAGGACTTGTGGCACCTTAGAGACTAACAAATTTATTTGAGCATAAGCTTTCGTGAGCTACAGCTCACCTCATCGGATGCATGTAGTGGAAAATACAGTGGGGAGATTTTATTTACACAGAGAACATGAAACAATGGGTGTTACCATACAGACTATAACAAGAGTGATCAGGTAAGGTGAGCTATTACCAGCAGGAGAGCGGGATGGGGGGGAAACCTTTTGTAGTGATAATCAAGGTGGGCCATTTCCAGCAGTTGACAAGAATGTGTAAGGAACGGTGCGGGGGAATAAATATGGGGAAATAGTTTTACTTTGTGTAATGACACATCCACTCCCAATCTTTATTCAAGCCTAAATTAATTGTATCCAGTTTACAAATTAATTCCAATTCAGCAGTCTCTCGTTGGAGTCTGTTTTTGAAGTTTTTTTTGTTGAAGAATTGCCACTTTTAGGTCTGTAATCGAGTGACCAAAGAGATTGAAGTGTTCTCTGACTGGTTTTTGAATGTTAGAATTCTTGATGTCTGATTTGTGTCCATTTATTCTTTTACATAGAGACTGTCTGTTATACTGAAATGTAGTGGTAACTACATTGGTCACAAACCTCTGAGACTGGTGTGAACAGTCTTCATTTAAAATAATTCTCAGCATGAGGTCATCAGAAGCTGACCACCTAAAACGAAAAGGGATTGTGGACCCACCCAGAAGTTTGGACTGAGTGGACAGAAGGAGGAGGGGTGAGACAGAATACATGAAAACTGAGACTACAGAGAAACAGAGAGACAGCCAGAAAGAACAGCTGAAACCACAGTGGCTGACCCTAGAAGAAACCTGGGAAGAGGCTTTTGGGTCTGGGGTGCAGGTTGAAAAGAGTGTTCCTGGTGCTGTGTGCAAAGGAAGCAGTTTCTTGCTATTTGATTCCTTCTGCGTTCAGTGACACAAGATTCTGTACATTCTTTGTAAATAAACAAAACTGCATCAAAGAAAATACCAGACTATCACCAGTTTCGACTCCCAGCTGGAACAAGGCCCCAAACTGTGGCTAGCCAATTCACTTGAAAAAGGGGAAACAATATTTTCCTACTCTATAGTGCAAGGTTCCTATTCTGAGGGTCAGCTCCAGCCCCAGCCCCTATGAAAATTACAGTGGCTGCCCAGCAGCTCCAAGTTTCACCACTGACATAGAGTAGGGTGAATCCTACACCAGTGTAGAATTGACAGAGTGGTGTGCCACACCTCCATGCCCAATGGTGGGGTGAGGGAGGGCAGAGGCACAACTTCTCTCCACAGCTTCTCTCCTCTGTCGTACAGCTCCCTTATGCCTCCAGAGTAGCACAAAGGAACGACAGTGCAAGAGAAAATCAGGCCCTATATAATTCATACTGTAATATGATGACAATGTCCATCTCCTGATTGTTTCCTAAATTGTACCCAAGCTCTCTCCACCATTTTTTCACCATCAGATTCTGTGCTTTCCTTTCTCTCTTTTCTTTTTTAATCTTTACCTTCTCTTCTTTTCTCTACTTTACTCCTTTCTACTCAGCTTCCTTCTCTACATCTCCATGTGTTGCCACAGCCCCACCCATTTAGAGTTGATAAGGCACAAACCCACATGAATTGCTTTTCATAACAAAAAGATCTCTAACCAGTGTCTTTTTGAGTTGGTTTGATAAGAATCTTTATAATACTTAAAAACTCAAATGACATGATTACCATTAATTAAATAACTGGCAACTTTTCATCAACGTTTGGCTATTCTACCTCTCTGAAAATCAACTCTTTAAAAAGAGGCAGCACTTAGGAATGCCTGACTAAAGTACCAACACATGAATGAAATAACATTTCTTAATATTTCTAAAGACCCATACGTTTATTCTAGTAGATCATACCAGTTCATACTGCACAAGCCAATAAGGGTTATTAAACACCCAGGGGTTTGAGAGTCCTTCTTTTGAGTCAGTGACATTGTAGACTTCACTAGGGATCTCATTTTCCTTCAGTACAAGAACTACAGGGCAACGGAGGCAAATGAACTATGAAACATATAATCACTGCTTTTAATGCTGCTTTTTTTTTGGTCGTAAAAATTCCATTTATTTAAATTCCATTTAAAAGTACATTTTGCTCCCAACTATTGTTATATTTACAATTTTTTGTTTTTTTTTAAATAAGTTCTGACATTTGTTTATATAAAAATGTTTAAAACATTCTCTATGCTACATGTTTTACAAGCAGATCATTTTGTCCATATAAAATACATGCTGATGATTTACAGAAAGGGATTCAATGTGAAACCCGCAAGAGCAGGCTCCTACAAGATTAAAGGGAAACATTTCAAAAGCACCTACATGACTTTGCAGCCTAAGTGTCATTTTCAAAAGTGACTAAGGCACTTAGAAACCTAAGGGCTGGTCTACTCTGAAAAGTTACATCGGCATAGCTAAGTCTCTCGGGGGTGTGAAAAATCCACACCCCTTGAGTTAAGCCAACCTAACCCCTGGTATAGTCAGTGCTAGGTCAATTCTTCAGTTAACCTAGCTACCTCCTCTTGGGAAGGTAGATTACCTACAGTGATGACCTACCTTTCTCATCACTGTAGTAAGTGTCTACACTGAAGTAATACAGAAGGTCAGCTGTAGCATTTTAAATGTAGACATAGCCATAGTTTCATCAAAAGTCAAAAGGATTTAGGAGCCCAAGAGAGAGATTTTTCAAAGGCACTTAGGCATCTAAAGAGGCAGAAAAATGCTTATTGGAATTTTCAAAAGCACCTAAGCAGGTTAATCACCTAACTACTATTTAAATCAATGGTAGTCAGATGCTTAAGCACTTATGAAAAGCCCATTAGGCACCCATCTGCATATTCAGGAGCCTAAATATCTCTGAAAATCTGACCCCAATTTCCTTCTGAAAATAGAACTTAGGCTTCTAAATCACATAGGAGCTTCTAACAATTTTATCCTATTTCTAGTTCTGTACCTGGCCAGATATGCCACAAGAAATGTTCTCTCAAGGCATTTTACACTACAATCTTGGCAGAAATAGGAAGCAGAAAAAACACATTATATGATGATTTCAGAATTTTTTTTAAAAAATTTGCATTTCATTCTAAAAAAGGGAAAGGTTTAGCAGTAGATAAACAAACTGTTTTTCTCAACTCAAATCATAACTGGAGATTCATGTTAGACCTTGAACATGTCGAGTATAGACCATTAGAGTTCATCCTCTAAGTGCTGAGAAGCCCGCATCACAAGGGCACATACATGAAGTCACACTGTCAGAAGTGTTTGACAGCTAATATGAATGACAAATTCCCTCTCACCCTGTTTACAACAGTCGGAAGGAAGATAAGGTGCTGTATTAAAGCAATGTCACAACACTGTAAAAGCTGGCAAAAATCCATTGTTTTGTTTTTTGATCTCCAAGGAATATCTGCAGCCCCATTTTTTTTACTCACCTAGTTCTATATTCATGCTGCTGTGACTGACTCATATAATTATCTTCTACATTTTTCTGTAACAGATCTAAAGTGCTCAGCCATATAAATGAAGAATTCACTCTTCTGTACTGAAATTGTAGACTCCTTGCTAAGTTACATTTGATGGTGGGGTATTTTTTCCTGTACTGTCTTCTGAACACACTGACCTATGGTAAGCCTTAATCAGGAGACACTGAGATATAAAAAACCCAACAGGTTACCTCATAATCTCTTCCTGCTAATGCTTGTTCCTGAAGAGCACCTGCTGGCTTAAAAAGGGATTTGAGTGACCCAAGATTAAGAAATCCCCTTACAACAATTACTGTTCTTATCACTGAAGAAAGTGATGCCAAATTTATATCTTCCTGATGGATTCAATACACAGAACCAGAGAGATGAAATTAAAAGTACTATATAGGGTGCATTTTATAAGACATCAAACTGGCCCCAGATGATGGAGTTCTGAAAATAGTATTGCTATCAACCTGATTGTCATTCATTTTCCTTCCACTGGATGTTTTGCAGAAAATCTCTGAAGACAGTAGGATCATTATACCAGCAGTCATTTATAGGGAATTGTACACAAAGGCACTTTAAAATATTTCCTTATCTTTATAATATACTTGTGAGGAAGGCAAGTATTACTATTCACCATTTGACAGATGAAGTAACCGAGACTGAGACGCTAAGTGGTTTGCCAAAGGTCACTCTGCAAATCAGTGGCAGAGATAAGATTAAACTCAGAAGTTACTGTTTCCCAGATCAATGTCCTTCTGGATTAGCAAATTCTTATACAAATATTAACTTTGTTCTGTTCAGAAAACTGTGTAATGCATCTGCAAGGTAATCACTCTTCATCAAAAGTGTCAAAAAGATTTTAAGCTGGCAAAGTTACTGTCATACATGCATCAACTGAGTAATGGCTTTCTAAAGGATACATTGATTAAATACTCCATTCCAGACCTCCTAACTACTTTTGCTATTTTCAGGGTTCCCTCCCCACTCTGGATACAGATGTGAGGACCCGCATGAAAGACCCCTAAACTTATTTCTACCAGCTTAGATTAAAACTTCCCCAAGGTACAAATTCTTTGCCCTTGGAGGGTATGCTGCCACCACCAAGTGACTTAACAAAGAATCAGGGAAAGGATCACTTGGAGTTCCTATTCCCCCAAAATATCCCCCCAAGCCCTTATACCCCCTTTCCTGGGGGGGCTTGAGAATAATATCCTAACCAATTGGTAACAAAGTGACTACAGACCCAAACCACTGGGTCTTAGGACAGTAGAGAAATCAGTCAGGTTCTTAAAAGAAGGATTTTATTTTAAAAAAAATAAGGTAAAAATCACGTCTGTAAAATCAGGATGGAAAATAACTTTACAGGGTAACAAAAGATTCAAAAACACAGAGGATTTCCCTCTGGGCCAAACTTTAAAGTTACAAAAAGAAAACCAGGAATACACCTTCATCTCAGCACAGAGAAAATCACAAGCCAAAACAAAAATAAGCTAACGCATTCCCTTGCTAGTACTTACTAATTCTAATGGAGTTGGATTGCTTGCTTCCTTGATCTGTGTCCAGCAAACACACAGAACAGACAGACCAAAATCTCCCCTTCTGCCCCAAATTGGAAAGTATCTTGTCCCCTTATTGGTCCTTTTGGTCAGGTGCCAGCCAAGTTACCTGAGCTTCTTAACCCTTTACAGGTAAAAGGATTTTGTGCCTCTGGCCAGGAGGGATTTTATAGTACTGTATACAGGAAGGTTGTTACCCTTCCCTTTATATTTATGACAGCTATACTAAAATAAAAATGCAGGTGATAAATATACATTCAAAACTTTTGAGTTTATACCTTCTGAACAATAAGGAAATTTGAGAGAGACATCAGGATACATTTTCAATATGATCTCCAGTCAAGTTTATGATTTAGCTAAAGGATCAGTTTTCATTTGTTATGTCATATCCCTTGATAAATGATTTTTGAACAAACCCTTCCACATTGTTGAACAGTTGGCCCTCAGTACCCATTCATAAAAAATACAATTACTCTGTAAATATGGTTCTTTGAGATATGCCGAGATAGATCCATACTTTTAGGATAAGTGTGCCCCAGTGTGCAAGCTTGGAAACTTCTAGAAAGCAGCATCAGTTGGGGCCATTCACCCTTATCCTCTTCTCACACTTTGAGTACAAATAGCAGGTATGATCCTAACTGCTCTTGAGTTTTTGTCCCTATCTCATGGTTTCTTTTACAAGAAACCCTGAGGAAATGGAGAAACTGGGTATCAGATCCAGACGCCAAGTAATGTTATGTAAAAGAGCTGAAAGAGCTCTAAATCATAGTCTTGCATATTTCATTGCTAGAAACAGTGCAAAGGCTTTCCTTGGCGGCTGCCTTAGACCTACTTGTGTGTGATCTGATACCCCAGGTGGCAGAACATTGTCTGATCCATTGAGAGCCAAGATGGACTGACTCCTGGTTTTATTCCCATTTGCTACAAAAATTCTGGTGGATCTTTCAGATTGATTAGATACTGCAAATAATCATTTTAAAGTATCTAATCATCTACAAGTATGCAGCCTAACCTCACTGAATTTGAATACGGCTTCAGGTAAAATAGAGGCAGGATTAATGGTCTGACTGAGAAAGAAATCAGAGACCAATTTAGACATGAATTTGGGGCAAGAGTGAAAGATTTTATAGAATATGGTGCAGTGACAATCAGTAATCAGGCCTAACTCTCTCTACGGGCTGAAGACTCTGGGTAATGCTTGCTTCACAGAGATCATACTGTTACTGAGCTATGAATGAACGGAGACTCTGTGAGCTTTGTGAAACCAAAATCTAAATCCCACGATGGAAATGGTCCATATGCCAGAAGGAACACATCATGGAGCATTCCTTTCATAGGGTAAGTGAAGACTATCAGCCTGTGCATCAGAAGATGGAAAACCAAGTGCAGTCTGATGGATCTTGATAGAGCTTAAAGCCAGTTTTGACTGTTCCATATATAGTAGATGAAATGACTATCTCCTATCTATTCACTTTCAAGTCCCCAGATGGTGAATCTCTCCCATTTAATTGGATAAGGTTGCCAGGTTAAAAAACATTCCTGTTTTTTATTTTTTGATCACAGCAGATCTCTTTTGATTTAGTGTTACCAGCAATTCTTGAAGGAGAACCTCAACATTAGGGCTGGGCAGGAAACATTTTTCTTTCCTGTGAGAATTTTTGAGATTTCCATTCCTAAATCTGGACAAAAAGTCAAAATTTAAAAAATTTTAGCAAATCAACAAACCAAACCTATTGAAGCATTTCATTTCAAATTCAACCTTTTCTTTTTTTCTTTCTTCTTTCACCTTTTTATAGTCTATATTTACTAAAATCACAAAACAAAAAGTCATTTTGACTCAAAAACTGAAAGTTTTCATTTTGAAAATGTCAAAATGAGGCTGTTTAAAAAAAAACACAATTGAGTCAGGAGATTTGTTGAAACTGACCCTGTTTCGTGAACAGTTTCAATTTCAAAAAATTGGTATTTTTCGGCAAAAAAATTGAAAAATTCCCATTGAGATTTACACAAGACACCCAACACAGTATCTTACAGATTGTTGCCTTCCTGATGTAGAACCAGAAATATTCCATTGAGTGTTATCATGATAATTTAAAACAAACAAAAACCCTCAATAGGAAAGCAAATATATCAAATGAATATTAAGGCTGTGGCAAACTGATAAAAGCAAGAAAAGTTGGACAATTTTCCTTGAGCATATGTTTGTTTATACAATCCCAGGATACAGTGTATGTACCAAACACTGCTGGAACTGTGTCACAGTCTTGGTCCCTAATAATACAATGGTATCTGAACGAGTGCACTGCTACACTCAAGTGGAGTCCTTTTGGTTTACAGAACTGAGACTTGGGATTTGAAGTACAGTTCCAAACTCCACCAGTGATTCAGGGCTCAGTGATTACATAGTGAACCAGAACAGCTTTTTCACAGCCCTCACAGTCTGCTCTGTCAGTGTATATTTGGGACACCTTTTATCTCAGGATTGACATGGGCATGACTTTTCAAACTAAAATTTCATATGCAATTTTGGATGAAAGCTAATTACTGCCTATTACTATAGCTCATTTTCTGTGGATAGAAGAATACAAAAATAAAAGCAGTGGTTTACATTATGAGCAAATAGCTGTGAAAATATTATTCTAAGAAAAAATAAAGCATTTTCTAAGTTTCAGGAGTATGACTGTCTGAAATTCGTAAACTATTATTGCACAATATAATGTTTTCTCCAAAATGTATTCCAAGTTTGCTCCTAGATTAAAATGCTGTTTGCCAGTTTCCAATTCAAAGTATATTTTTCCAGTTGAGTTGTATCCCTCAAAACAGGGACTTTGGGATAGGAATGATGATCCACCCTAAGGCCCTGATCCTGCAAAGCTTTACCCTCATATCCTCAGCCTTGACTTCAACGGGACTTCTCACCATGAGCAAAGCTAAGCTCATGGGTTAGTCTTTGCAGGATTGGGGACTTCATTATATCAGCACTTGTGAGCAACATTATAATATGCTATTGAAAAAAAACACAAGCAAACAGAAAGATTAGTCTGAATAATAACTGCAGATGTTTCAGTAAAATAGATCAAATAGAAGGAAGTGAACACACTAACAGCCGAAAAACATAAGCTAAATCAAAGGATGTGAAAAACTCATGTATAGCATGTAATACAAGAGCAAAAAAAACAGGAGAGACAAATAAGCATGGAGATAAATTGCTTCAAAAATATTATAATCAGAGGCAAACGTAGGAACAAATGTAGAAAAGGGGGTATTCTTCAAGAGGCATATTCACTTTGTTCAAAGATATTTTAGCTAGGTCCACACATTTATTAAGCAAAATGGCAAGCAAAAAAATCACAGTGATATATTATCTTTTCATAAGAATAGAATTTGAATAGAATTTACTGCTGGTAAAACAGTCACAGTATCTTCTCATAGAGCATCCTATGCTGACTGTCCCAGAGTGGGTCCCCACCATCATGCCCCTTCTGATTGAATGTAGTGTTACAGGCTGTCATAAATGTAAAGGGAAGGGTAAACACCTTTAAAATCCCTCCTGGCCAGAGGAAAAACCCTTTCACCTGTAAAGGGTTAAGAAGCTAGGATAACCTCGCTGGCACCTGACCACAATGACCAATGAGGAGACAAGATACTTTCAAAGCAGGAGGGGGGGGGAAACAAAGGGTCTGGGTCTGTCTGTGTGATGCTTTTGCCAGGTACAGAACAGGAATGGAGTCTTAGAACTTAGTAACTAATCTAGCTAGATATGCGTTAGATTATGATTTCTTTAAATGGCTGAGAAAATAAGCTGTGCTGAATGGAATGGATATTCCTGTTTTTGTGTCTTTTTATAACTTAAGGTTTGGCCTAGAGGGATTCTCTATGTTTTGAATCTAATTACCCTGTAAGGTATTTACCATCCTGATTTTACAGGATGCTTTTTACTTTTTACTCTTTCTTCTATTAAAATTCTTCTTTTAAGAAACTGAATGCATTTTTCATGGTTCTTAAGATCCAAGAGTTTGGGTCTGTGGTCACCTATGCAAATTGGTGAGGATTTTTATCAAACCTTCCCCAGAAAAAAAGGGGGTAAGGTTTGGGAGGATTTTGGGGGGAAAGACGTTTCCAAACGAACTCTTTCCCAGTAACCGGTGTTAGACGTTTGGTGGTGGCAGCGAAAGTCCAAGGGCAAAGGGTAAAATAGTTTGTACCTTGGGGAAGTTTTAACCTAAGCTGGTAAAAGTAAGCTTAGGAGGTTTTCATGCAGGTCCCCACATCTGTACCCTAGCATTCAGAGTGGAGAAGGAACCTTGACACAGGCACTCTCTGCCTTAGTTTCCTCCTCTGAGGTGGGTCTCCCCTCAGCCTTCCCTCACAGCTACTGGTGTTGGTGATGGGGCTTGGCCCACTTGCCAAGTCATTAAGCAAATTTAGCCCCTTCCAGAGTAAAAAAAAAAGTCCAACTACAAGTCTGAACAAACTTCCAAAACAAACAAAAGAATCTTATGCCTCTCTTGGGCTACACTTCAGCCACTTTCTGAGCTCAGTTCTCAGCCCCTTCTGGGCTACTACTCACTGGTTCCTGCCGAGCTTATTTCAGAGTCTTCCACAAGAATCTAACCTGCTTCTTGCAGTTCCTCTCTCTACCTGAGTTTTCCCAGCCCTTTTTATGAGGCCCACATGTTCATCAAACTATCACCAGACCACCCCCCTCAGGCTGGGATGACACAGGCAGGGCTGGTCCATTTCCCCTTAAATGAATGAATGGAGACCCTGTTACCTTTGTGAGGCCAAAATCTAAATCCCATGATACATCATGGAGTATCCCTTTCATACGGTAAGTGAAGACTATCAGCCTGTACGTCAGAAGATGGAACTGACAAGTTATGGTTCCAATTCAGAGCCTCCATTGCAAATTTAGTCTCCATTGCAAAGCTTCACTTTTTTTCCATTCCCACAGTGAGAATCAAAGGTAAACTTATTTTTTCAAAAATATTTGAGATCCTACATCTTAACAGTTACTTGGACTCATGTATAAGGACAGTGATAGCTGTGTTGTAAGTAAGCCTCATCTTGGCTCGCTTAGCCTACTCTTGGTTTACTCTTCTTCATATAATTTCTTATGTAGAGTAACTCAGTTTGTACAGTGAATTTGTTCAAGTGCTAGATCCTGCTTTCTCCTCAACCAAGTGTCAGAGTACATTTGTGCTTCTGAATCGGTGGAGGAGTTTGCTCTGTGATTTGGACAGAAAATGGAAAGTATAGATTACTCACTTGCACACCTGATGCTTGTCTAATGGGAAATGCTACCTCACCATTACCTCTGTGTTCCCCAGCTAGGGATTTTTTCCCCATCTCTTTGAGCTATAACCTGCATTAGTTCTTTCATAAGATCAGAAGTGTGCTGAGATATGTTCTTGAGAGATTTGTAATATGCAGTGTAATCTTTATCAACAAGATGTAGAGATGGTTCCCTATCCAAAGAGACCATGATGGGATGCCCCTCACTCACTACTTGTAACTTTCCTTTCTGAAACATTTACTCCTTTCTGATCAACCTGTCCATTAATTTGACACGGAAGATAGGATTTAGATACCACTATAGGTTCCTCTCAAGTTTATAGGGGATCAGCTTGGCAACATAGCTATTTCTCTGTTATAACTTATTCTTAAATGAGGTGCCTTAAAACAGCAATGATTGCTACTCTTTCGAGTGGCATACCCACCTTCACCACCATTGTAGTAAATGGTAATGATTTTCACCATCGTGTTTGCAAGGAAATGGAAACTCATGGAACCTCCATTTCCAAATGACAGGTTAACAGCTTCATCATCAATATGTTGTACCTCAGCTCAAATCTCGTTTGACCCTGTTTTCCTCTGTCTACACGATGTCTTCCTCCACTTTCAGTCCTCTGGCAACTAGAGAGCTACAGAAGCTTAATTATAAATAGGACTAGACTTATTTGTCCATCTGTAGAACGCTAATACTACATGACACGTTTTTGTTTTCCCTTTAACTACACCTCTCCAATCCCTAAAGGATAGTTCTTGAAATAACAATTGGAATTATTGTCCACTTCTTTCTGTTGGGGTCTTCCTTGATATGCAGTGGTCAAACAAAAATTCCCTTCAGTATCTCTGTACGAATAGTTTCAGTAACCTTCAGCTACATTCTACACCATACTACAGTCTCTGCTTTCCAGCACTTTATGCAACAGGGCATCCACTCTCTGCAGAGAGTCTGAAGATACCTTTTTTCCATTTTAGTGTGTCTCTAAACATGAATTAAATTTGACCCTTGAGGCAATGGGCAGCAGGCATACTTTAGAGCAGTTCCAAGGCTGTTCCAAATTATGCTAGAAGGTAGAACAGCTCTCAGTCAGCCTCAGGATCTTAAAACCAACTTTGCCCATGACAATCCTCAATCTTCCATTACCTTAGCCACTGCTGAGGATCCGTCCCTAGATGTCTCAGTCACAATGATCTTACAATTTTAAATAATATTTCATTCTTGTTGGCCAGTTTCCTTCAGGAGTAATGTGCAACAACTAGTTCACTGACAAACAAAGCAAGATACAGAATGACAACAGCAAGAAGTAGGATGTTTTCTGTGAAAGAGAATTTATCAGCTGCAAGAATTTTGTGTTCCTACTACAACTAAAGGTCTACGGTTGAGTATTTCTAGGATACATATAATTTTGACTTGGTTCTACAAAATGAACTGCAGAACTGCCTCAGTTCAATTACCACCCCAAAAAAAGCATTCTGAGTGACAGTCCCAATGCAGTGCTTAGTAAGCATTTTATCTCAGACAGCTTGAAGATGTGTTGTAGCACTAAAATTACAATACATACCATGACTTGTTCTGTCATCCCACTTTGGGAATGCAGTATGCTTGTCTCTATAATGAGCTGTCTGATGTTCACCTATTTCACCTGTATCAAACAGGAGTAAAATGTAAGTAACCATAAAAGTTGGCATATTAGCTGGAGGCAAACAAAAATGCTATTTTTTTTTCCAGAAGGTTCCATGATCTTTAAACAATCCCGACAAGCACGAAACTTAATTTACTAACATTTTCACATTTGGTGCTGAAAAACATTTTGCATTTTCTAAATTTTTAATCATGGATTAATATATTCTTTTTAAAAAACCAAATTTTCTTTTTTCTCTTCTCCTTATGATCTCGAAAAGCATATTAAGAAAATGCAGGATAATGTGTAAACTGTCTGCATAAATGACTACGTGTGCAGTACATGCTGGAATATTAAAAGTGCATATAAAGGATGTGTGTCCTGCAAAATAAACTAAATAAATAAAAAAGTAACTCCTGGACAGTGGGAGAAAACAGTTTTCAGTGCTTACTCCAAAGACATAAAAGAAAGCAAATTCTGAAGAAAAAAAAATCAATAAGAATTCCTTAAACAGCAGGACCCTACACTAATATATTTCAACGGTGAAATTTTAATAACCCTTACATTTACTAAAAATATTGCACACACAGAGATATGTAGGGGAGATGCTGTAAATTTGTCTTTTGATATTAATGATTTCACAAAATGCTGGCTGTTCACAAGCCCTCCCCCCCCTTAAATGCTTATTTAAAAGGTCATCAGACAGACGGTGAATAAGATTTAAACCTCTCTAAGTCTGAATTATTAAAACAAAGTTAAAGAGATCTATTTTGGCTTTTGTTTTATGCGGTTGTGTCAGGGTCAGATTTTGTCAGCCTCTTTCATGTTCACCAACACCGTGCTGCAGCAAAGCAGTTAAGCACATGCGGAACTTTAATTACTAAGCCACCAGAAGCACTCACACACTTGAAAGGCCTGATCCAATGCACAGTGAAGTCAATGAAAGTCTCTCCATTTACTTCATTGGCTTTGAATTGGACTCACCTTGAGTTGCTGGACAGGAGTCATAGCCTGATTCCCACCTCTACATCACCACAAAAAGCTCACTGCTGGACCGCAACAATACACTCCCCCTCCCGCCCCACCCCCCATGGTGTATAGCTGTAGTCTTGATTTTTTTTTCACAGCAAGAGCCCTGTATGTACTCTGTCCTCCTTTTAAGATTTTATAGAGGAATGTTAATGGATAGTGGAACTGTCTTTGCAACAAACACTTTTAAAGACAACTGTATGAAAAAATATAGAAAGGGAAGAGGTTCATGCCAGATGTTATTAGAAATCCAGGAGCAGAATGGAAAGCTTGTTCAGGTACAGTGAACATAAGAACATAAGAATGGCCATACTGGGTCAGACCAAAGGTCCATCCAGCCCAGTATCATGTCTGCCAACAGTGGCCAATGCCAGATGCCCCAGAGGGAGTGAACCTAACAGGTAATGATCTAGTGATCTCTCTCCTGCCATCCATCTCCCCTGTCTGACAAACAGAGGCTAGGGACAAAGTTCCTTACCCATCCTGGCTAATAGCCATTAATGGACTTAACCTCCATGAATTTATCTAGTTCTCTTTTAAACCCTGTTATAGTCCTAGCCTTCACAACCTCCTCAGGCAAGGAGTTCCACAGGTTGACTGTGCGCTGTGTGAAGAAGAACTTCCTTTTCTTTGTTTTAAGCCGGCTGCCCATTAATTTCATTTGGTGGCCCCTGGTTCTTATATTATGGGAACAAGTATTTCTTATTCACTTTCTCCACACCACTCCCGATTTTATATACCTCTATCATATCCCCCCTTAGTCTCCTCTTTTCCAAGATGAAAGGTCCTAGCCTCTTTAATCTCTCCTCATATGGGACTCATTCTAAACCCTAATCATTTTAGTTGCCCTTCTCTGAACCTTTTCTAATGCCAGTATATCTTTTTTGAGATGAGGAGACCACATCTGTATGCAGTATTCAAGATGTTGACTTACCATGGATTTATATAAGGGCAATAAGATATTCTCCATCTTATTCTCTATCCTTTTTTAATGATTCCTAACATCCCATTTGCTTTTTTGACTGCCGCTGCACACTGCATGGATGTCTTCAGAGAACTATCCACGATGACTCCAAGATCTCTTTCCTGATTAGTTGTAGCTAAATTAGCCCCCATCATATTGTATGTATAGTTGGGGTTATTTTTTCCAATGTGCATTACTTTACATTTATCCACATTAAATTTAATTTGTCATTTTGTTGCCCAATCACTTAGTTTTGTGAGATCTTTTTGAAGTTCTTCACAGTCTGCTTTGGTCTTAACTATCTTGAGCAGTTTGGTATCGTCTGCAAACTTTGCCACCTCACTGTTTACCCCTTTCTCCAGATCATTTATGAATAAGTTGAATAGGATTGGTCCTAGGACTGACCCTTGGGGAACACCACTAGTTACCCCTCTCCATTCTGAAAATTTACCATTTATTCCAACCCTTTGTTCCCTGTCTTTTAACCAGTTCTCAGTCCATGAAAGGATCTTCCCTGTTATCCCATGACAACTTAATTTACAGAAGAGCCTTTGGTGAGGGACTTTGTCAAAGGCTTTCTGGAAATTTAAGTACACTATATCCACTGGATCCCCCTTGTCCACATGTTTGTTGATCCCCTCAAAGAACTCTAATAGATTAGTAAGACATGATTTCCCTTTACAGAAACCATGTTGACTTTTGTGCAACAATTTATGTTCTTCTATATGTCTGACAATTTTATTCTTTACTATTGTTTCAACTAATTTGCCCGGTACTGACATTAGACTTACCGGTCTGTAATTGCCGGAATCACCTCTAGAGCCCTTTTTAAATATTGGCATTACATTAGCTATCTTCCAGTCATTGGGTACAGAAGCTGATTTAAAGGACAGGTTACAAACCATAGTTAATAGTTCTGCAATTTCACATTTGAGTTCTTTCAGAACCCTTGAGTGAATGCCATCTGGTCCTGGTGACTTGTTACTGTTAAGTTTATCAATTGATTCCAAAACCTCCTCTAGTGACACTTCAATCTGTGACAATTCCTCAGATTTGTCACCTACAAAGGACGGCTCAGGTTTGGGAATCTCCCTAACATCCTCAGCCGTGTCTGTGTGTGACAATACAATGCCTGTAATACTATCACTGTCAGTGATTCTAAGGATGATCTGGTAAGTGCTTGCAAGTGCCCAGCCAGGTTTGTGATATCCTTTACCAGTAAGTTAAAACAATATACACGGTATATACTAGTATGCAACATGCCCTTTCTGTTTCTGCTTACAGCAGTATACTATATTTTGCCCACCAAAGTCTGAGAACAAGGCACAAGATATTCAAAATGACTAGAGATATTCGCTGTCCAATCTGAGCAGCCATACTCAGGCCAGATTTTCAGAGAGTGGTGCTCAGCTCTTTCTGAAAATCAGGCCCCTTTGAGATATCTCAATTTAAGGATCCAAAAATCACTAGGTCAAGAATTCTAATTATGCTTATGTGGAACAAAATACCTGTTATATCACTATTTTTGCTCTAATTACAGGAAAATCCAAGCAACATAAAGTCAAGGCACAGGGACTGATCCATACCACAGACTTGAGATTTGGGTACAATGACATTTGTAGCAAATGACTTGCTGTAGAAAACTAAACAGAAATGAGTGCTAGGGAAAGCTCACATATTCTATTTGGTAGCTTTCAGAGTAACAGCCGTGTTAGTCTGTAATCGCAAAAAGAAAAGGAGCACTTGTGGCACCTTAGAGACTAACCAATTTATTTGAGCATAAGCTTTCGTGAGCTACAGCTCACTTCATCGGATGCACGAAAGCTTATGCTCAAATAAATTGGTTAGTCTCTAAGGTGCCACAAGTACTCCTTTTCTATTTGGTAGCTGCTGGCTCCATTACAAACATTCACATCTGTCAACAACTCTAATCAATAACACTCATTTTGAGCAAAGATTATTTTCCCACCTTTGGGGTTTTTTTTGTTTTTTTTTTTTCTGTTACAGTTGAAATGCACAAAATATGCCTTCCTCTTTAGAGTATGCCTTCCTCTTTAGAGTTTTTTCTGTATTCAGAAAAAAATACACTAATCTCCTCTCCTTAAACTGACAAACTTACCAAAATAAAAGATACCTCAGGATTTGGAAAGCATTTTCCCAGTCACTATAAGCTGAAGGCTGGAATTTTCACTCTCAAAAAAGCATGATGTCCAAGAAGAAAAAACACTCTGAACAAAGATGAAAAACTGTAGATTACTTTTGCAGCCTATTAGTCTACAATGGACAAAATATCCACACTGTAGCTGGGCTTCTTTGAACAGCATATTTTCCTTTTATATAAAGATAAAAAGCAAAGCTTTCAGGTCAGGGGCTATTGGGGAAAAGAGCTAATATCTCCATGTGCTTTGATGTTACGAGTAGTTCTTCGTTACAGAAGTGTATTAAAGCAACTAGTAAACTGAGCCAGCATATTTAATAACCACCTTCAGTATGGGTGGTACAGCGATTATTCTGTACTCAACACAGAAAGGTGAGTTTATGTGCATTATGAGTGAGTAACAAACCTTTATTTTAGCATGTTAACATTACTTTAAAATATGGCATAGCTAAAAGGTAATGTATGATTTATGGATCCCATAGGAAGATCTCTTTATAAATGTATCTGCAACAACGATAGACAGCAAACCAGGATTAAGTGTTCCTCTCACAGTGAATTGTAACTCACATAATGGGTTTTGTACTAGTATGTAATGTCTGAAAACAGCAAATTTCAGTCTATCGAGTGCTAAACATAACAGTGATGATTAATAGCATATGGTGTCACTGTTCCTTTTGAAGCTGAAGGTGCTTCTATAGGAACCAATTTAAAACAACATGGTTTAATTCCGTTGTCCTTCACAAATTCTTACGAGTGACAGCTGAGGGACCCAATCCACTACTGCTAATTTGCATGTTAACCAGCCTTTTGGAGTACTGTTACATCACACTCTATGAGACAATGGAAATATAGCTCGAAATATAGCTAGAAAAAAATCAATCTAAATATAGTGATCATGGTTTTGGTGGAGTGCAGTATTAGTCTCCATAACAGCAATTGATATACTTAAAAATGTTTATTGAGAGGATCACTTTGCAATTTTATAGCCATATAAGTGAAATTTTGCTTCAAATTAAAAAAAAAATCATGCTGCTAAGGTCTATTTTTATCCAAGTCCATCAGATCTGTACATATGGGAAAATATAACTTCCAACTGGGGTTTGAGTAATTTGGGAAATTAATTTTTGTGTGCATATTAATGAAGCACTAATTGCTCATTGAGACCAATATTTATGCAAATTACACTAATGTTATTTAGATATTGTTCAGTTTGTATATTGCTCGTATGAGAAAACACAGGATGAGAAAACATGAAGATTATCTACCAAAAAACATGTAATCAGCAATTTTTACTAAATGTGAAATAAATGCAGTCACACTGATATTGGACTGGGGACAAATATGGTCAGGGCTTCATCACGAGTTATGCCATAGCAGCACTTCCTGTTAGCAGAGCTCACAGGTTGTAATCAATTCGAGGAGCTCCTATAACAGGTGGTAGTTCCAGCCAACACAAGAAAGCAAGCTGAGCACTCGGGCAGATGACAAGAGAGGAAAGAGGGGGCAACAAACACTTATCAATGGAGCTGCACTAGAAAGCCTATCCACCTGTATGGGCAAAAGTGAGAGGAAGCAGGGAGAAATTATGGTGGCTCTAGGAAAGAATAAGTTTAGGGAAACATGACAAGGGAAGGAGAGAGAAGAGGTGGTGGGACTGTAGGGAAAGAAAAAAAGAGGACAAAACTGAGAAAGCTGGTGAGTTGTATGAGTGAGAGGGAACTCTCTTTACATCTGGGCTGCATTTATCCCATGGTCATCATTATCATACATAAGATGGGGTAAGAATAGTGGGAAGGAGAGAGAGGAGTCAGTTTGGCGGAAATAGAGAAAGGGCAGAAGAAAGTTTGGGGGGAGGCAAGAAAATGGGAAGAAAGTTGTTTAGAGGGAACTTGAGACACAGAGGAAGGAGAGCTAAAGGGATCTGGGGAAGAGGGAGGAATAGAGGAAGTTATGGAAAAATTTTAAAAGGGAAAAGATTTAAACAGGAAGGGAAAAAAGGATGCTGGTTCTTCATCTGGGCCTCCCCGGTCACCTTACCTGGAATAGCAATAAAATGGGAGCTACTCTCCTTGGAGGTTGGATTATATGTAGGGCCCTAGCAAATTCATGGTCAATTTTGGTCAATTTCACAGTCATAGGATTTTAAAAATCATGAATTTCATGATTTCAGGTATTTAAATTTGAAATTTCATGGTGTTGTAATTGTAGGGGTCCTGATCCAAAAAGGAGTTGTGGGGGAGTCACAAAGTTATAATGGGGGAGGGTGTCGCAGTACTGCTACCCTTACTTCTGCACTGCTGCTGCTCCAGCAGCACCGGAGTAAGGAGGGCATGGTATGGTTTTGCCACCCTTACTTCTGTGCTGCTGCCTGCAGACCTGGGCCATCAATCAGCAGCTGCCACTCTCCAGCCACCCAGCTCTGAAGGCAGCAGTGCAGAAGTAAGGGTGGCCTGGTATGGTTTTGCCACTCTTACTTCTGCCCTGCTGCTGGCAGGGCGCCACTTTCAGAGCTGGGCGCCCAGCCAACAGCCACTGATCTCCAAACACCAACTGCCGCTCAGTGGCCACCCAGCTCTGAAGGCAGCACAGAAGTAAGGGTGGTAATACCGAAGCCCCTAAAATAACCTTGCCACCTCGCTGCAACTCCCTTTTGGGTCAGGACGCTGAATTTGATAAACGCTGGTCTCCCCTGTAAAATCTGTATAGAATAGGGTTAAAGCCCACAAAAGACCAGATAGCACAGTGGGAGACCAGATTTCACAGTCCATGACGCATTTTTCATGGCCGTGAATTTGGTAGGGCCCTAATTATATGACACAAGAACTTTAGGGCCAATTTTCTAGTTTAATAATTCATAACAGTTTTCCAACAATTTTAATTTTTGAAATGTAGTTTATAAAAGCGTTTAGGTACTGTGATTTTTTCTGGACATTTGAGACAACACATGCTCCCGATAATGACAAGTTACACATGCATCGAAATCTCGTCCGTAGATCTACTTTTTGCTTTATTTATAATTGTTGGAATTAATAAATAGTATTGGCTCCACCAGACTATGAAACCACTTGCTATATTTCTTTATCTAAGCCATTCCTTTTTCACTAAAACTGTGTCGTGCTTCAAAAGTGAAATTGTATCTGATTTTCTTTATCATGCATTAAATTGTATTCCTCCTAGATTAATAGTATAACCCAACAGACTGCTGATGAGAAATCAACATAGACATTACAGAAACTTAAATACATTGTTTAGTTGTGCCCTCCCCTCCAAACAATGTATACATCCAATGATTCTTTGTTTGTAAGAACTTGCTTATGAGTTATGAGACAGATCTGTATGATTGTATTGGTCAGGGCACCATTGTGCCAGGTGTTGTCAGATATACAGTAAAAGACCATGCCTACCCGAAAGAGTTTACAATCTTAGTATAAGACACAATGTAGCTGATCAGCAAGCCAACCATTCAGAAGTTGGACGGGGAGGGAAAGGGGTTGATAGAACGTAGTAATAGTATGAGTATAATTTTCTTACAGACTAGTTGTGTGAACAATTTGGAGATATGGAGTGTATACATTTTTGTTGCTGTTGTTGTTTTGTTATTAATGGAAGATGAAGAAGCAAGTCAGTAGCAGCTGTCTTAGCTCACCGACTGCCTGGCGATTATTAGCTGTGTTCCACAGACAGTACAGCAGAAGTGGCTCCTAAGGAAGGATGAGCTTTAAAACTAACAATTTACTCCAGACCCATAATGAAGGAGCCACAACTGTGTAAGACACCACTTCTTTGAACCTTGTCCTGAAAGGTATCTATGATCACACGTCACCTACCTGCCTTTTATGGATCCCCATCATGGCAACATAGATTGTCACTAGAGAATTGTAACTTTCCTGTGGTGAGTCCTGAGGTGTGTCATTCTGAGACATCTGTCTCAATTGTTCCAATCTAAAACGGCACCTCACTTTTATATTTTAAGTATGTTTTAGTTTGATCACACTTGGCTTGTATTTAATAAAGAATAATAAAAATATAAACAATTAAGATTTACATAGCAATTTGTATTCAGCCCCGTCAAAATTGTTTTGTTACCGATGTCACCTCAAAAGCTTTTCATTGTTATCCTTTGCAACTAGATAGCATTACTGGTGTATGCTCTATGCTTGGTAAAAGCAATACCTAATGAATAAAAAGAATACAGAAGTCATGATATTCAGTTACAGAAGTAATGAAAACATTTGAAGGGTGAGTGCTGTAGTTTTGAATTTTAATGAGGATGTCATTTAAGTATTAGGGGTAAAATCCCTAAGACTGTATTGCTTCTTAGGCCTGGTCTATACACAGTTTTTGTTCCAGTGTAAGTATTTTGGTTAGGAACGTCATTGTTTGCCAAAAAAAAATATTATGTATGGAAAACCTCAAGTCTGGATACATTTGCATCAGTATAAATGTGCCTGATATTGGAATAGCTGTAGTACAAGCACTTTTATATAGATATAACTGTACCAACACAAGCCTTGTTCTCCTTTAACTATAGCGATATAGCTAAAGCAGTACAACTGCGGAGATAAGGCCTTTGTCTTTTATCGGGCAAAATTCCTAGCATTTTGCAAAAGAGTTTTGCCTGAATACAAACTGAAAAGGCATTCAAAATTTAGCCCTACATTTTTACCACGTTTTAGTGTTTTTTAATGCATTTATTACTCCAATTCTAATTAATATTAAATTAAAAATATAAACAGCAATAAATAAAATAAATAACAGGAATAACAGTAATACTGTTGTACAGTAACCAAATGGCTCAATATGAGGGTAGGAAGTGTGCTTGAGGAAACGTATTGGGGTGGTTTCTTATTCCTGCCGACTACTACTTGTTCACATGAATAAGAACCATTGAACTCAAGGGATCTGCTCCCATGAGTGAGCATTTAAAGCGTGAGTAAGGGTTGCAGAGTCCAGCCCATTATTAATATTAATTCATCCATAGGGCAGCAAATGCTACAACTCCCACTCAGGCGTAATCTCTGCAGCACATTAGTCTGACCCCCAGTGAACTGGAAGGACTTGCTAAGGCTGCTTTTCTATGAAGCACATAGTGGACTGTTATTAAGGCCATTTTTTGCCTCTCTTATATGGCTGAATTCGCTGGATTTTTTGGTTGGCCACACCTTGTTCTCTATTTCCATGCCTATTTTCCCAGATTTACATCTTGTTTGTATAATTCTGTTCTGAGCTACAGGTTTCTTAAGCATTCCTACTTCCTGCCATATTTGTATAATGTTTGCACACAGCCAATGCATTCTTTATATCCTTCCTCCTCTAATTTCCCTGTGTAGCAGCAGTCAGAGTTTGACCCACAATATTTTTCTAACAATTTTGTTGCTGTTGTTATTTGGAGATGACCTACTTGGGTGCTGTTTTGTTTCCCCAAGCAGGATCAGAGGTGCTAGTATACGCATATGCAATGTTGGGGAGGGAGGCTGCCATGCTGATTCACAGAAGGTCTGAGTTATTACCATCACCAATTATAGAAGGTGTGTTCTATAACTCAGGCTATAGCAATTCATGCTTTTTTTAAGCCCTGGAGGTCCAACATGGTAGCTACTTTCCAAGGACATAAGAAATTAGTCCAAACCAAAAGCAGAAACTTTGCAAACGCAGATGGTCTTTATGTACTCTTCTAATATTGCATTGAAAGTATTTAGCAAATTATTAGAAATGTTCTATTATTATTCCGCACCTCTTGAACTCCTTCTTTGTCCTCAGATTGTGAGCTCTTTGAAGCAGGGACCGTTTTGCTGAAGTGTTTGGGAAATGCCTGTCGCCTAGTAGGTTCTACCACAAATGAATAATAATAGTAATAATAATAATAATTTTCTCTGCTAAGCTACTTGATTTATAAACAATGACACCACCACCACCATGTCTATTAAAAGAACAGGGTTAGTAAGTGAGAAAAGATACTGTTATTCTGAAGCGACAAAGCCAAGTTAGTAGATATAAAAGGGCATCCATCATTTCCCTCTAAAATCCTATGATAAAATGACAGCAAAAATCAGCTTAGAAGCAATACATGAACTAGCTGCCTGTGCCTCCTGCTCTCTTCCCTCCAAGACTAAATGGATCTTTGTGTCTTTTGTCACATTGTTGTAACTTTCATTCAGTCTCCCCCCTTCACCTTGACCACATCTGAACAGTGACAATATGTTTCTTGTTCCTCTCACTTTTCCCAGCAAGGATCACTGACAGCCTCTCACTTTGTATTTTCTCAGCTTTTGAAGCAATGTTTTTTTTTCCTTTTCTTTTCTTTCCTCCCTCTGCCCCCCGCCCCCCTTCTCTGTAGCCATCATCACTACTATTTGGAGAGAATTTGGTTCAATTTCCATTTTAAACGCTGAATGTTTAAACTTTAGCTCCTAATGTCTTCCAGTGTACTGGGAAAAGACCTGGGCCCACCCCATCTTCCCCCCTTTTTGTCCCACCAAATAAAAAATGAAAAGCTGCAGAATAATCTCAAATGATTTTACACACCACATCAAACTTCAAAATAACGAGAGCACTTCAATTTAGAAATGATTGGGGTTCGAGGCATGCGAATCAGAGAGAGCTGTAAAATTATTAGAACACTACAGCACTTCTTGTAGGCATTTCAATTCAGAGATGATCAGGGATTCTGGACTTGCAGAGCAATTTACTTGGCATTTGTAGGAAAGCCTCACTCTTTCAAGCTGAAGCACTCTTAACAATATGAAGAACTTCAATAATTTTAAATTGCTGTATACCATACATGCCCAGAAATCCAATTTATTCTTTAAATAAAAACATTATAACTTCAGAAGTATGAAAGGCCCACCCACAACATAACAGCAATCCATCCTTTCCAATTCATATGTCAAATGAGTCTCGCTGTTATTTCTCTCAACCCAGCATTTTCTGACATGAGGAACTGGTGCAGACATTACAGAAGTCATTTATTTCTTTTAACCCTATCTTGCATGATTACTTTAAAATTATCTGTTTCTTCCTAAACTCAGTGACCTTCGGAAGGGCTTCAGAGCTCAAGATGACTTGCAGTGTGTTTATGCCTCTTTCAAAATATATATCATATTTACTAAAAGCAATGTTAATGGAATGTTAAGGAGACCACATACAATTACATAGTCCAAGCCAAAAAATGTAATTCAGCTGGTGTTAAGGTTGTAAATAAGTTTAACTCATTGAAGGCAGGGAAATAGCAAAAATATACTGTATTGAGTTGTATTGCAAAGCAAATTAACCTTGAAAGGGTAGGAAAGACAAAGTTAAATTTTAAAAAATATTATAATTTAGAAAGGCATGGAAATGATGAGTTGAGCTCTCCCAAGTAATCTTAATCTTAGCCCCACCAACAGTCAAACCTCATTTACAGATGATGTGAAATTTCCATCTGTATACTCGCAAAAAGAAAAGGAGGACTTGTGGCACCTTAGAGACTAACAAATTTATTTGAGCACAAGCTTTCGTGAGCTACAGCTCACTTCATCGGATGTACTGGACACTAAGGGAAGAAAGACAAGACACCAAGAATGTTGTTTAACTAGGTCACAACTTTAAGTAAGACATCTGGGAACATGGGAACTATGTCCAGTGTAGGTCATCCTTCCATTGCAATCTGTGCCACCTGGAGGAGGGCTGCCACTGGCTACCCACCCCGCTAATAATCTGGCTGGGACCCAACAATCCTGGGACCCTACTGATCTCCCCTCATATGAAAGTTATATGCTCCTTGCTGCACCTGGCTTTGCATTCCCCAGCTTCTGTAAGAGATCATAGAATCATAGAAAATATGGGTTGGAAGTGACCTCAGGAGGTCATCTAGTACAACCCCTTGTTCACAGCAGGACCAACACCAACTAAATCATTCCAGCCAGGGCTTTGTCAAGCTGGGCCTTAAAAACCTCAAAGGATGGAGATTCCACCACCTCCCTAGGTAACCCATTCCAGTGCTTTCATTCCAGTGAAATAGTGTTTCCTAATATCCAACCTAGACCTCCCCCACTATAACTTGAGACCATTTCTTCTTGTTCTGTCATCTGCCACCACTGAGAACAGCTGAGCTCCATCTTCTTTGGAACCCCCCTTCAGGTAGTTGAAGGCTGCTATCAAATCCTCCCTCACTCTTTTCTTATGAAGACTAAATAAGCCCATTTCCCTCAGCCTCTCCTCGTAAACCATGTGTTCCAGTCCCTTAATCATTTTCATTGCTGCTGGACTCTCTCCAATTTATCCACATTCCTTCTGTAGTGGGGGGCCAAAACTGGACGCAAGACTCCAGGTGTGGCCTCACCAGTGCCGAATAGAGGGGAATAATTACTTCCTTCAATCTGCTGGCAATGATCCTACTAATGCAGCCTAATAAGCCATTAGCCTTCTTGGCAACAAAGGCACACTGTTGACTCATATCCAGCTTCTCGTCCACTGTAATCCCCACGTCCTTTTCTGCAGAACTGCTGCTTAGCCAGTTGGTCCCCAGCCTGTAGATTCTTCCATCCTAAATGCAGAAGATGCCTTCTTCTAATCCAAATTCCAGTTTATCAGGGAACAGGAACCCTACTGATTGATGACCTGCACCTGGGCACCTGCCACAAGGAAACAGCAGCAGTTTGCTTGATGCCTCCCCCCATCCCTGGACAACAGAGGCTGGATCACCAAATAATTGCCCTGTTCTGTTCATTCACTCTGAAGCACGTGGCATTGGCCACTGTCAGACACAGGATACTGGGCTAGATGAACCATTGGTCTGACTCAATATGACTATTCTTATGTTCACCCCAGCCAAGGAGAAATCACCACTGGCAGAAAACATCCACTCACTTTCTGTTGTGTGTGCTGCCGCTGGGCTTCCCACCACCTGTGCTCTGCACTGCTGCACTGACTCCCTCGGTCATCATCCCACAGTGATTTGCAGCCAGTCCTTGCTATGACCCTGCTGATCACCCTGAGGCTACTGGGGACTCCTATCCCTGCATGGGACCAGGGGTGGGTACAAGGCTACATGTAATCTTGGGAGACTCCTCTGTTGCCTACATCCATATCTCACAAGTGGTTTGTCCACAGTACAATTATCAGGCTTATAAAAGAAGAACCAGCTGTATCTGCATTATTAAACTATATATGTAATCAGAAAAAATAGGATTAGAAAATACAAAAGTTGCTGTTGGTACCTTAACTTCTGCATTTCCTGACTTTTCTGATTTTATCTTCAGTCTTGAAACTGCAATAAAGCAATTTTCCCCATTTCTTTGTTGTTTGAGAAAAAGAACTAATGTTAGCATTTAACTTTGAAGTTCAGACCTCATTGAGGTGAATAGTATGGGTGAGAGGTGGGTTTCCACATTTTATGCAGCATTTTCTGTAAGATTGTGTAAACAAGGCCTGTGACACTCTGTATCTCAAAGTAGCACCCTGGAACCCTCATATTTACCACCGTGATATCATTATGATGTTTTTGTACAAATTATACCTTGTGAAGTATCATTTTAAAAGTCTTGATCTGCTGAACATTAATATCCTGTTGGACTGTATGTATTATCATTGTATGTGAAGTTATGAAGAATTGCTATACGTGTTACTGAAATATGTTGTGCGGCTAGAGACACCCATCAACCAGCCTTTCAGTTACAACAAAGTAGTAGCCATCAATAGCCAGACGGGTGATTAATGGCTCATCAACACGCAATCCACTATCCCAGAGGCTTCTCGGAGAAGGCAGGTATGCCATGGGGGCAGACTAACACATATCACAACATGAATCGTCCTAGCAAGCTGGAAGAAGGTATAAAAAGAGAGACAGTGACATCGTCACTTGGCCTCTCTTCTCCCCCTCCACCCCCCCCAACCTCAATACCCGGAGGAAAAAAAGATTTTGAACCGCGGAAGAGCAGTCCCAGGCTGGAAAGGGGGTCCAGTCTGTGTACTGAGGAACAATAACCTGCTTGTACCATCTCTTAGTGTGAGAAAAGCTGTTTGACCATTTCTTGGTTAGACTAAAAGTTTAGGATTTAGAATCCACATTTACTTTTTACTTTCTTAAGGTACCTATCTCTGACCTTTATGCGTACCCATTATAATCACTTAAAATCTATCTTTCTGTAGTTAATAAAAGTATTTTAATGTTTTATCCTTACCCGTGAGTTTGTCTAAAATGTTTGGGAAATCTCAGCTCAGGTTATAAAGGCTGGTGCCTGTCCACTTCCTATGAAGAAGTGGAGAACAAGGTAATGAACTTACACTGGCCAGGCTTCCAACCAGTGCAAGATGGTACAGTTCTGGGGTGCAAGACTGGGGACCTGGACAAATTGGCTGGAGACTCTCTATTGTTGGTTTACGAGTGGCTGGGAGACCATTTATGTAACTCAGTTGGGTGTGTCCCTCCCTGTGGATACTGTGTAAGTGCAGTGCCTGTCAGGGGCTTGTAGCTTGACATCAGCATCACAGATGAGGGATACCCCAGGGTGGTGGGTTTTGGAGGGCTCAATGGTCCCACAGTCCAGGTTGTACCCCAGGGACCCTGTCACAAAGACACACATCTGTGCACACTGTGACAGCTGTATCTTTGCAATAGCAACATTTAGAAGCTATTATTTTTAATGAAAGCTTCTAAAAGTGGCTATTATTGCTAGGGTGACCAGACGTCCTGATAAAATTGGGACTGTCCCAATATTGAGCAGTTTGTCCTGCGTCCTGACCAAAGTACAGTTGGGATGCCATTTGTCCCGATATTTTGTTTTGGGTGCTTTTTTTTTTCCCTTAGGCGGCGGTGACAGGCAGGGGGACCACTTTTTCAATTGTTACACTCATCTGGTAAGTCTGGGTCTTCGGCGGCACTTCAGCAGCAGGCACTTCAGTCGCTGACAGGCTTCGGTGGCATTTCGGCGGCGGATACTTCTTTCTTTGCCAGCAAGATTTATTTCCCGCCGCTGAATGTGCCGGGTGAGTGTAACAATTGAAAAGGCGCTCCCCGTGCAGCGATATTTTGTATTGAGCATCTGGTCACCCTAATTGTTGCACAAAAACTTGCAGAAACCTAAAATCACAGCATCATACAGATCAATTTCCTCTTGCCCTGATATTGAGAATGAGTTTTATTTCAGAAGATTCTGCTTCGTGTATTTCAGTGAGACGCATAAAATTTTCCTTTATGCACACTGTCCCTACAGCAATCTGAAATCAGCAACTCCAGTGCTTCCCTAAAGTCTCTAGCCAAGACAGGAAGGGAAAATAGGCAGTAATCTCAAAGACATCAGAGCTGAACAAGTTCTGTTACATCTTACTAGCTACCGTCCTTCTAGGGCTCATCTTGACCTGCTAACAAGTATTAAAACCCAGCTTGCCCTGTCCTAACTAGTTTTAAAACATGATAACGTGTTAAAAATACACCTTTTTATCGTAACGTGAGCAGGTTTTGAAGTACCAGATGTAACATTTTATTAACTTAATTTTTGTTTTAAAATGTTTAACCAAACTAAGAGAAAAGCAATAACCTTCAATGAAGGCCAGGTGCCTTTAAGTTACAAATGTCAAACATCAGTTGGTTTAGCTGTAGGTCGATTTAAAAAGCACAGGTTTCCTGTCGGTTTTTTTAAACAAAAATGGCAATATAGTGTGTTTTATACCACTCCATAATTTTTTTTTAAGTTTTAAACACTTCCATAATCCAAAAATGGCTGAAAGGATTTTGTTCAAGCTTTCCAAACAAATAATCTTCTACAAAGAGCAAGCTTGGAAAATTACAATTTCAGCCCATAGCGCAAAAATTGAACAAAATTATGAATGTATGGAATATACATAGAATATTTGATGCTGTGGTGTGGTATAAAGGAAATATTGCCATGAGTTTGGGATGACACCACTACTGATGAGAGACATTAGTATGCTGTGAGAGTGTTTCTTGTTGTTTTTGTTTGTTTTAATTTAGCTTTATTCAAAAAGTATGATGAAGACTTTTTTCTGTTGGAATATAGTGATTTTTTCCCCAATCTTCCATTACACAGAAATCCAAAAAAAAATTTTCCTCAAGCTTACAAAAAAAATCCACACACCAATGAACACTTGTGAATAAAGATCAAGCATGGAAAATTTCAGCTAAAAGTTGAACATAATAAGAGTGTGATATAGGAGTTTATAATGGAAAGTATTTGCAGCCTTAACTAAAATGGTCAGTACGTAATACATCATGCCAATAGAATAGTTCTACTTTTCTGGGCAACATTTTCATCACCAAATTAAATATATTCAAAGTCCATTTTTCAGTCTCTCTTCAAATGATTTTAAAATTAGAGATAAACTAAATGATATTCCTGACAGATTTTTTCATACTCTCTTTTCATAAATGATGTAAGCACCTAGAAGAAAATAAGGTGATAAATAACAGTCAACATGGATTTATTAAGAACAACTCATGTCAAAGCAACCTAATATCCTTTAACAAGGAAACAAGCCTTGTGGGTAGGGGGGGAAGTGGTAGATGTGGTATATCTTGACGTTAGTAAGGCTTTTGATATTATCTCACATGACCTTCTCATAAACAAACTAGGGAAATATACTCTAGACCAAACTACTATAAGGTGGGTGCACAACTGGCTGGAAAACCATACTTAGGGTAGTTATCAGTGGGTCACAGTCCAGCTGGAAGTGCATATCAAATAGGGTCCCACAGGGATCAGTCCTAGGTCTGGGTCTATTCAATATATTTTTTTAATGATTTGGATAATGGCATAAAGAGTACACTTATAAGGTTTGCAGACGATACCAAGCTGACAGGGGTTGCAAGTAAATCTGATGAGGTTCAACAAGGATAAGTGCAGGGTCCTGCACTTAGGACGGAAGAATCCAATGCACCGCTACAGACTAGGGACCGAATGGCTAGGCAGCAATTCTGCGGAAAAGGACCTAGGGGTGACAGTGGACGAGAAGCTGGATATGAGTCAACAGTGTGCCCTTGTTGCCAAGAAGGCCAATGGCATTTTGGGATGTATAAGTAGGGGCATAGCCAGCAGATCGAGGGACGTGATCGTTCCTCTCTATTCGACATTGGTGAGGCCTCATCTGGAGTACTGTGTCCAGTTTTGGGCCCCACACTACAAGAAGGATATGGAAAAATTGGAGAGAGTCCAGCGAAGGGCAACAAAAATGATTAGGGGTCTGGAACACATGATTTATGAGGAGAGGCTGAGGGAACTGGGATTGTTTAGTCTGCAGAAGAGAAGAATGAGGGGGGATTTGATAGCTGCTTTCAACTACCTGAGAGGTGGTTCCAAAGAGGATGGTTCTAGACTATTCTCAGTGGTAGAAGATGACAGGACAAGGAATAATGGTCTCAAGTTGCAGTGGGGGAGATTTAGGTTGGATATTAGGAAAAACTTTTTCACCAAGAGGGTGGTGAAACACTGGAATGCGTTACCTAGGGAGGTGGTAGAATCTTCTTCCTTTGAAGTTTTTAAGGTCAGGCTTGACAAAGCCCTGGCTGGGATGATTTAGTTGGGGATTGGTCCTGCTTTGAGCAGGGGGTTGGACTAGATGACCTCCTGAGGTCCCTTCCAACCCTGATATTCTATGATTCTAAGTACTTTGGAGGATGGGATTAGCATTCAAAATAATCTTGACAAACTGGAGAAATGGTCTGAAATAAATAGAATGAAATTAATAAGGATGAATGCAAAGTACTGTACCTAGGAAGAAATAATCAATTGCACAAATACCATAAGGGAAATGACTGCCTAGGAACGTGTACTGCAGAAAAGGATCTAGGGGTCATAGTGGATCACAAACTACATAAGAGTCAACAATGCAATACTGTTTAAAAAAAAGCAAACACCATTCTGGGATGCATTAGCAGGAGTGTTATAAGCAGGATACGAGAAATAATTCTTCCACCCTATTCCTCACTTAAAAGGCCTCAGCTGGAATATTGTATCCAGTTCTGGGCACCACACTTCGGGAAAGATGTGGACAAATTATAGAAAGTCCAGAGGAGAGCTACAAAAATGATCAAAGGTCTAGAAAACATGACCTAAGAAGATTAAAAAAAAATTGGATTTGTTTAGTCTGAAGAAGAGAAGAATATGAAAAAGTCTTCAAACATGTAAAAGGTTGTTATAAAGAGGTAGGTAATAAATTGTTATCCTAAACCACTGAGGACAGGACAAGAAGTAATGGACTTAAATTGCAGCAAGGGAGACTTAGGCTAGACAAAAACTTCCTAACTGTAAGGATAGTTAAGCATTTGAAGATATTACTTAGGGAGATTGTGGAATCTCCATCAGTGTAGGTTTTTAAGAATAGGTTAGACCAACACCTGGTAGGGATGGTCTATATAATATTTAATCTTACCTCAGTGCAGTGGTCTGGACTAGATGACCTAGCAAGATTCCTTCCGATCCTACATTTCTATGATTCTGTTAACTTTCCTTTTTGTCGGACTTTTTGCCTCTAGGCTAAATATCATAATTTGCATTATTGTGAACAGCTTCTCATCTAGAGAGCTCAAAGTGTTTTTCAATGATGGGTAAACATTCCTGTTCCCATATTTCAGGAGGAGAAACTGAGTCAGAACTATAATAATACACAATTACTGCTTTTTTTGCATCCTGCTTAGTCCTAAAAACATTATTAGCACAGACCTTTGCAAAGCTGGGACCCTCAAGAGCAATACACATATACATGCTCACAAATGCCCTTTGTGTCTGCTGGTTACACCAAAAAAGGCAGCATAAAATGTTTCTGATGCGCCACATACAAACATTCACTATCTTACGTAAAAATATCAATAATTGACATTAAGAGAGAATATGCAGTGATACAGTATTTGAAAATTGAATGTATAATTTTTATATTGGTCTGGGGGTAATTAAGCACATTTTTTTCTCTTTACATTTTGATTTTCTATTTTGAAATATTAATAACCTTATTTTGTGATTTAAAGTATAGGCCAAAAGATTTACATTTTGCAGTCTCTGGGTGAAATCCTTGCCCCACTGAAGTCAATGGCATAACTCCAGTTGAGTTCAATGGAGCCAGGATTTCACCTTCAGTCATAAGGGACACTAGACTATGGATATATTTTCAGCAAGGTCTGAGGCATTAGATACTAGTCAGTCCTATTATTAAACAAAACTTCCCAAGTCTAACTCTTCCTACTCCATAATAGCAATGAACCCCACGGGTATAATTTTGCCGTTCCCTTTTGTCATATCCGTAAGCTGACCATATAAAGAGAAATGTGAAGCACTTTTATTACTATTGTCAAGGAAAAAGAGGATGATTAGAGAGACAGAGAGAGGAGTGTGGGTCAGCTTTTAGCAAGTCAGGTGGTGAGTACGAAGGGTTTTATAAAGGGAAAAATGTTACAGATGGAAGTGAGTAAAGATGCTTTGTTAACTGGGATGCTTTGTCACTGGATGCAGTGCTTGCTCCCTGGAGATGTGGAAGGACATGGCAAGTGCGAGGTGATCTCATTATTGTCACTAAGGATAGGGAATCCAAGTTTTACCGGAGCTGAAATGAAATTCTGGTGAGGGTGTTTTTTACTAGCAAAAAGGGTACCCATATCAGCCCCCTTTCTCCCAGTGATATTCTAGGGCTCTATTACAATGCAGCCCCTTTCCTTGCAGTATCACACTTGACAGAACCTCCCTGTGCTTTAGGTTTGCAAGGTGGCACTCTACAGACCCCTATCTGGGCCTCCATTTCCGCTCCCACACTTTGTCTTGCCTAGGTTGTAAGCTCACACATGATCAAGTCTGGCATTCCAAATCCTGGGTTTTCAAAATATATAGTGCCCCAGGCTTCAAAGCATGCAGCACACAATCCAGCCTAAAGACCTCTAAGCCCCCCTGTATTTTTAAGACACAGAGGAAGGAGAGAGCTGCTGAGGGGACAATGCAGAGGGAAGATTATAAATTCGGAAAGGTCTGCTGAATAGTTGAAACAGTTTCTGTATATAGAGCCAGGGCACTGGAATGGCCCACAATACTAGGAGTTTTCTGGTAAATTGAGAGAATGTCTAGGCTCCCCATTTGGTCTGTAACTATTTTAAGTGTTCTAATGTATGGGATCTAGAAGAGCAAATGTTCAGTAAGTGTATCTGGAAATCAGGCCCCTCATTTAGGTGCCTATTTAGCTGCCTAACTGTAGAGACCCATCTTCGAAAACTTGACCATGAGGTTTTTAATCATCATAAAACATGAATAAATCTAGAATAAAGGTTGAAAGCAATGATGTTATAACCATTAATTCCTCTCTAAAAAAATGCATGTGTTTATTTGCACCTTACATGCCACTATGTGCCTTCTAAATCCTGCACATATGGCTGTATCTGCCCACATGGAAATCCTCAATCTTTCTTTATGGACTTTTCCTATGATACACTTCCAAATGTGTAAAGGAAGATGAGAGGCAAGATGTCTCTCAGACAAATACATTATTTTTTAACTACTCAGTTGTACCTATTTACACGTTCCCAAGGCCATGCCTCTCAAGATGTTTCTACTGAGAATTTCTTCATTGTATGTATCCTACATACAGGGTTCAGAGATTGATGCCCTTAATGCAAAAATACAACAAATGTAAATACAGATTCTGTTAAGCTCCATGTTATCCTTTGAATACGAGGGCTTATATCACTGTTCTTTCCTTGAAAGGGTTTATTATATATTTTAACCCTTTCAAGGAAAGAACAGTTAATTTTTCCATCTATTTACAGTAAACCTTAAATCTGTTTAAGGTAAACCTCATCTATAATATTAATAAAGACAGTTAGTCTCTGGCTGCTTTGGTGCATATATAAAGTGCCTTCAGAATTGCTTTTTTAAATAAAAAACCACCAAAATATCTGTCATTCATAGCTAAAACACTGAACAAAACTAAAAGAATCCAAAAGAACTGACAGATGAAAATGCAGCTGAACTGAACTTGCATGCCAATTTTCAGCACAATTTGATTTATTTCAGTTTATAGACATGTGCCAATCTAACGTTTTGTACACTTGAATTTGTAAATTACCAGAGATGGTCCAAAAAACATTGAACAATGTTTTAATTGAAAGTTGGCCATTTTATAAAATCAAAAATTTTCAGGAAAAAACATTTAGTTTTGCTTTTCACCTACATTTTTGTCAATTAAATTTGAAACCGAAATATCAAGCCTTTTTTCCTGTTCTATTATTCAATTTATCATTTCTTCATCCTCTCTCTGTCCCACCCCGTCCTTTTTCAGTGACAAAAATTATAAAAGAAGGGAGAAATGACAGCGGTAGGGAGAGTGAAGATAAAGGGGTGGGAGAAAGAG